>NC_134143.1:62280000-62582142 GCF_033958435.1 Carettochelys insculpta
GACAGACCCAGGAGTCCGGCTGGGTGTACACACACTTTCTCCTGCAACTGAGTGGCCCAGATGGCCAGCTGCTCCCAGAGCTGCATACTGGCTTACTTCCACCTCCGCTCCTTCTCTAGAGGCTACTGTTTAATTAGGAATTTCCTGTTTCCTTGAACTGCCCCTTATTTTAATTTCCATATACATAACTTTTAACATAAGAGTTCTAAGAACTAAGACTCTTAAATACCACAGATATACAAACAATACAAAGATCACGTACTTTGTCATATTCTACTCAATACAGATTATTCATCCCATGCTCATCACCACAGATCCATGTGACATTCCCATAATCAAACTGGGGAAACATGGTCTAGATGACATGACATAAGGTGGTTTAAAATTAATTAAAAGACATACTTAACAGAGTAGTTTTCAATGATTCACCATCAAACTGGTGAGACATAACAAGTATGGCCTTAAAAGAAGACAGTCCTGTTCAATATTTTTACTAATGACTTAGATTGGAGAAGTTTACAAAATTTGTGGATAACAACTAGCAAGCAGCACAGGATTAGAATTCAAAATAATCTTCATGAATTGGAGAATTGGTCTGAAAATTAATAAGGCAAAATTAAACAACAACAAATGCAAAAACTGTACTTGGGAAGAAAAATCAAATGCACAATTACAAAATGAGGAAGAACCATCTAAGTAACTGCAGAAATAAACCCGGTGATGGTAACAGATCACACATAGCCAACTGTATGATGCTGTTGAAAAAACAGCAAATGCTCTGGGGCATACGCACGGGATTATTCTATCAAAATCTGATATTAAGAAAAACTTTCTAACTATAAGAACAGTTAAGCACTTGAAGATTTTATCTACAGAGGATGTAAAAATCTCACTTATAGGAAGATTTTTAAGAACAGGTTAGACAAACAAGATGTACTTAATCCTGTCTCATCACTGGTGGATGGACTAGATGACACTGAGATCCTTTGCAGCCCTGTATTTCCATGATTCTGTGATTCTTAGTGGACCAATCAGCTACTTAGACCGGGTTCTGCACACATGCCAGTTTTTACCAAGGACACTCTTTCCTTTCTGCTTACTGGCTGTTTATTCCCACTTCATCCTTTCAGTTTCTTTACTTCAGCTTCACTTCACCTGCCTTCCACATACCCATCTCCCACACAAACACTTCCTCTTTTCCTTATTCCCTCACTTCAACGTCTTCTCTCTCATCCTTTCCTCTCTTTTCAACTGCCTCCCTACAAAACCCTTACTTAAAATAAAAGAAAGACAAGCAAAAAATCATATTTCAATCATGAGATTTGCAAACCACAACACTGTTTATATTTTCACCCTTTTTTCCACTTCATCTATTTAGACTCTTGAGTCTTTGGTGCAAAGGCCCTTCTTATTTTATTTTTCTACAGTACCAGCACAGTGGTTTTCCAAACTCACCTCAGGTCCCCAGGCACTAGCACAAAATTAATATTAGTATTTTATTAGTTGAATTGTTGGCATGCCTAGGAGCCCCAGTCAGAAACTAGCACAAATGTAGTATTTTGTCCATTTTCTTTCGGAAATAATTGGCAAGATGATGTGCAGAGACAATGAAATACAGGAGCAAGGGAGGGTTTGAGGAGTGGGTCAAATGGGGGGAAGGCATCTTGGATTGTTGGTATGGGTGGGATTCAATAAAGCTAGGAAATTAGAGGGTTTTGTTGCCAGGTGATGGGGGGAAGCTAATGAACAGTGATGAAAGATGCTAGGTGATGGTCTCAAAGGAGGAACTCAGTAACAGAGGGTGAAAATCTAGACAAATGAATGGCCATCTCAGTAAACAGAAAAGGACTGCAGGTCAAATGAAGAGGCAACAGCAAGGAAATATTTAGCTTGGGTAGAATGGGTCATCAACATGAAGCTGAAGTCCCCGAAGACCAGCATAGGACATTACAAAACAGAGATCCAAGATTTGAAATCATAGAGGCAGGCTGATCACGAGGTCTTGGATGGACAGCAGATGACAATGATATGGAGGGGAAAAAAAGAGCCAGAAGCAGAGCTTTTCACAAGAGGAAAATGAGTAGGAAGTGGAAGGAAGGAAAAGGTTGAAGTGGCAGGAACAGCAGAGAAGCCCAGTACCCTCACCCCTGTGTGATCCAGGACAGAGAGAGTGACATAGAGACGCATCGGAAAGACTGGGCAGCTGAAGAATCCAGGCTAAGAGATCTGGATCTCTCTGACAGTTGAGAGATGGAGTGTTTGAGATAAAAAGAGGTCATATTAAGTAGATATGTTCAGCGATAGAGTAAGCAATCTTGACACAATAAAAGAGAAGAGGAGGGAGAGAAGAGGGTGATTGTGAATGGTGGCAAAAGAAGAATGGTGGTGGTGGTAGGGACAGTATGAGAAGTGCAATGGGGACAGAAGAAGGGTGTAAGGGCAGGTAAGGTTTGAGACAAATGTCATCAAGATGAAGAGGAAGCAAAGGGGGTATGAACATGTAATCTGTATTGTGCTAATGGAAGGAGGGTGGGAAGATAGGGAGTAAAAATAAGTTGGGAGAGCTGGTGGGAACTGCAGGAATTAGGTAAAAAGGATAGGGAAACAAAGCAATAGTTGGAAAACAGGGGCAGGCTGGATAGGGCAAGGGTACAAAACAGTAAATCATAATAACCAAAGCAACAGCTTTCTACGATCACCAGTAAATGCTCTGCAGACTACCACTATGAAGTTTAGGAGCCATTGTCATAAAACAAAAGGGCAAACCTCTCATAACATGGAAGGAAGCCTAAAAGAAGATACCAGCAGTGTTACAGAATCTAATCTGGAATAAAACGTAACAATCTAACCCAAAAATGTATATAAAGTGTCATCATAACAATCATCTTAATTTTAAAGCATTGTGGAGCTTAAATAGCCCTTTTAAAATCATGTCTACTAATAAAAATGGACTAATAGTAATAGTAACTAGGCCTGAAGAAAAGTGATAAAATTCATAATTTTACAGGTCTTATAAATTGATTTTAGCCATTATTACATTACACATAACTCACTGAAGCCGATGGAATGCTTATTTGGTTAGATAGCTAATGCATCCCTGAAGAATAAAAGCTACTTTCATACATCACATTGCCATAAAGGTGCTAGAGGCCGCAAAAGAACATTTTGTCATCTTCAGGAAATAAGAGAACTATTAAGAATTATTTAAAGCTTCATAAAGCATCAAGAAAATGTGCAACTGTCAGGAAGGGTAGACATTAATCTTTCATTCCCTTGAACACATTCTCACTGTGCTTTGGCTTACCAGACGTGCAGTTTCATGTAACTTGGAATGTATGTTAAATTGCTGAGTTAGAGGTGAGAGCTTTAGAGAACTAACATCTCGTGCGGGGTAAGGTTCCACTCAAAGAATCATCAGTGCTATAAAAGAAAAATATCACTTGCACATTTCTACGCATTTTGCAGTTGCTGATGTGAGCTTCCTTCCACTATGATAAGGACTACTGAGGTTAAAAATATCCTCGAATTTCAGATATGGGGAGATGATATAGGCTTTAAAATCACTTGTGCATGGAGGAAAACAACCCACAGGTAATATACAGATACCATCTGGAATAAAAGATCTATTTTTTTCACTTCAATGGGAATTCTTCAAAGCAGCAATTACAGAACCTAGACTCAGGAAAGAGGGTGACTTGTAACTTTTAGAAAACTAAGTTCTTTTGATAAACCAAGCATGAAAAAGACAATATGAACTTGTTGCTGACTTCTAGTTGGTATTTTTTCACTACCAATGAATATTTTCAATTTGATTTGTTACAAAATCAGCCTGCCACTTATGCTATGTTAAATATACAAATCTGAAAACAAAATGAGAAAAAAAATTGCATTACTTATGTGTGTAGAAATTAGGTGCAGTATGTGTGTCACACAGAACACATGATAACGTCATCTTACTTGCACACCACACACATCATCTTAGCACACCATCCACACCAGGACAACACCACATTACACAGGACAAGATCAAATCATGTAGTTCTCCAGTGGGGGAAGGAGGACTTGTGCAGCTACTTCTACCAACTTTCATTCACTGAGGCTAGACACAAAGATATTGAAGTTACATGATGAAATGCCAACAGAGCACTTCTCAAACTCCCAGCTATAGCTTTCTGTATGTACCTAACATTACTCTGGTTAGTGAACTCCAGATACATAAGGACAGCAAGAGACCCTCATGACAATGGCAAGAGAATCCCTGAAAGTTACACCATTTCAGCTCTCCAACAGCATATTAGCATTTTCAAGAACTCTACTTTTAGGATTTCAAGTTCTTCCCGCTTATTACCCATACTTCTTGCATTTGTATATAGGGATCTAAGATACTGATTTGCTTTTGCCTCCCAGTTCTGCCTAGTTCCTCTTTTTTGTATGCTATTATAGCCCATGATCTCCCCTACCTCCCCCCACCCCTATTTCCAAATCAACTCCCAGGTCTCCAGGCTTTTTACTTACCTGTGGGCTTTGGTCACCTGTCCCCATCGAACCTAGTTTAAAGGCCTCCACACTAAGTTAGCCAGTCTAGATACAAATGCATCCTTCCCCTTTCCTCAAAAGGTGAATTCCATCCCTGCTTAGCAGTCCCCCATGGCTGTCCTTAGCAGTCCTTTATAGCATCTCGTGACCAAGGAAGCCAAAGCGCTCCTGGCAACACCATACTCACAGCCAGGCATTCACCTCCAGAATGCACCTGTCTCTGTCTGGGCCCCTACCTTTGACAGGAAGGATTGAGGAGAACACCACCTGTGCTCCCTACTCCTTCATCCATACTCCCAGAGGTCTATAGTCACTCTTGATCTGTTCAAGGTTACACCTTGCAGTATCATTCGTGTCCACACAGATGAGTATCACGGGGTAGTAGTCAGTAGGCTGGATAATTCTCAACAATACCTCCATAACAACTCAGATATGGGCTCCGGGCAGGCAGCATATGTCCTGGGATGACATGTCAGGGTGACAGATGGGTACCTCCATCCCCCTGAGAAGAGAGTCTCTACCACCACGACCTTACACTTCTTCCTCGTAGTGGCGGCAGCAAACCTCCCAGCCTTGAGGGTACAAGGCTTCTCTGATTCTCCTGTAGCTGGTGATTCCTTATCTCATGTATTTCTCACATGCAGACAGGCATAACGGTTTCCGAGTTCCACAGGGGGAGGATTGGAAGCAGGATTGGAGCACTGCTTGCTGCCAGAAGTGACCAGCTGCCAGTGCCTTCCCTGAGCCATCTCCACCTCCACTGATGGTGTGTCAATACTCTTTCATGGTGGGACAGCTATCTTGACCTCAGCAGGCTCCACTTGAATACTGTCCAGAAATTGCTCATGGAGTCAAATGCTCCTAAGATTAGCTACTTCATGCTGTAGCTCCACCACCTGCATCCTGAGAACTTCTACCAGAAGACACCTTCCACACTGGATGGTCTCCCCAGCCTAGACTTCAGTAGGTGGAAATTGCAAGCCACAGTCCCTGCACAACCACACCAGGGTCTTATCCTATGTATTTATATATAAACTCTTCATAGTTACAAACTATTTTTAATGTGAAGATTCTCTGAGAAAGCTAAATCTGGACTTTAAAAGGCAACTTTAGCTCTCCAACACATCAGTATTATTTTTTTTTGGGGGGAAGGGGGGTGTCATTGAAAAGGTTATTTTCACAGTGCTGAAGTTGTCTCTTGATTCTGGTAAGATACTTACCTGTACATTGGCCTCCGTTTGTTGGATCCCCGTAATAACCTGGCATGCATGTTTCACACTGTTTCCCTGTAGTTAGGTTTTTACACTGGTCACAGATATTGCCATTGATGCAGGTGCTGTGCCCATTACACTGGCAAGCTGGAATACAAAATTGAAAAAGGCATTACCTATGTGCTTCTGAAAATAAAATTATATCAAGTAAAAATAATGAAAAATTTAAACCATAAACAATTTCTGACAACAAAAAATACAGATTTCAGTTTCTGAATATTTTAATGTTACTTGCTGTCCAGGATACATATTTAGATAATTAACATAAAAGTAATTTGAAACAGTATTATGCCATCAATTCACAAATGATCAGAAATGTTAAATATAGGCCATAATGTACCAATGTGATCATCTAGCCTGACCCTCTATATAGAACAGGTTATAGCATTTCCCTAAAATAATCCCTAAAGAAAATCTTTTAGAAAATGTCTGATCTTGATTTTGAAATGGTCACTGATGGAGAGTCCACAAAAACCCTTGATAACTGTTCCAGTGGTGAACTGTTCTCTCTGATAAAAAATTACACCTTATTTCCAGTTCAAATTATATTACCTTCCTCTTCCAGCCATTGGATCATGTTATAGATTTCTCTGCAGAATGAAGAGACTATTATTACATATTTATAGACCATGTTCACACTGCAAGCACAACCCCCACAACGGCCTTGATCCCTCATAGTGCAGAGGGGCAGCAACTGGTGCCAGGCAGTGCAGAAAAAAATAACAAGTGCAGAGACAGAACCACGAACTCCCTGCAGTGGATATCTGTAACGGGTAGCTGCGCTCACAGCACTGATAGCAAAGAAAGACAGACATTTTTCAGGCTCTCATACAAACATGAGCCCACAGCCACAGGCTTGCAGCTCCCGTTTTGAAATTCACAGTGTTCCTGTTACCTAATTTGGGCACATCTGAGAGCTGTGGCCAGAGTGGAGCACTGAGGGGCACATACAGGACTCCTCTGGAGGCTAATAAATTCCATTTTAAGACAGGGCACTTCCACACCGGCCTTTAATCGAACTTTTGAATTCAAAGTTGATGCCATACCTGTCAGTTAATGACAATATTGTAATCTCAATATTAATGCTCCCTAAATCGAGCTAATGATATTTAAAGTGAAGATAGTCACATGGTAATATCAAGCTAACTGACTTAAATTCAAATTTACCTTGTAGCGTAGACACAGCCTTACATTGCAAGAAGTTAGGCCTTAACCTTCTTTTTGAGAAGCTGTTAACAAATTGAGCTCCTTCAAAGTATGGTTATATGGCAGGTATTCTAATTTCTAATTTCAATCATTTTCACAGCTCTTCTCTGAACAGGCTCTAATTTTTCAACTAGAACTAGAGATACCAGAACTGACATGGTATTCCAGCAGCAACTAGTACAGTGACTTGATGGCTTGAGGGACAGAGTTAGTGTTTTGTCTCATTGTTTGAATCCAGTCCTCAATCACCATTCAAAACTGTCCCTCTCCTAAGAACATAAAAACATAAGAACATAAGAATGGCCATACTGGGTCAGACCAAAGGTCCATCCAGCCCAGCATCCCATCTGCCGACGGTGGCCAATGCCAGGTGCCCCAGAGAAGGAGAACAGAAGACAATGATCAAGTGATTTATCTCCTGCCATCCATCTCCTGCCCTTGTTCTGAAGGCTAGGGCACCATACTTTATCCCTGGCTAATAGCCATTTATGGACCTAACCTGCAAAAATTTATCAAGCTCTTTTTTAAACCCTAATAGAGTCCTGGCCTTCACAGCCTCCTCGGGCAAGGAGTTCCACAGGTTGACTGTGCGCTGTGTGAAGAAAAATTTCCTTTTATTAGTTTTGAACCTACTACCCATCAATTTCATTTGGTGTCCCCTAGTTCTTGTATTACGGGAAAAGGTAAATATTTTTTCTATATTCACTTTCTCCACACCATTCATGATTTTATATACCTCTATCATATCGCCCCTCAATCGCCTCTTTTCCAAACTGAAAAGTCCCAGTCTCTCTAGCCTCTCCCCATATGGGACCCGTTCCAAGCCCCTAATCATCTTAGTCGCCCTTTTCTGAACCTTTTCTAATGCCAATATATCTTTTTTGAGCTGAGGAGACCACATCTGCATGCAGTACTCAAGATGTGGGCGTACCATAGTTTTATATAGGGGAAGTATGATATCTTTTGTCTTATCATCGATCCCTTTTTTAATAATTCCTAACATCCTATTTGCCTTACTAACTGCCGCTGCACACTGCGTGGATGTCTTCAGAGAACTATCCACTATAGCTCCAAGATCCCTTTCCTGATCTGTCGTAGCTAAATTTGACCCCATCATGTAGTGCGTGTAATTTGGGTTATTTTTTCCAACATGCATTACCTTACACTTACCCACATTAAATTTCATTTGCCATTTTGCTGCCCAATCACTCAGTTTGCTGAGATCTTTTTGTAGTTCTTCACAATCTGTTTTGGTTTTGACTGTCCTGAACAACTTGGTGTCATCTGCAAACTTTGCCACCTCACTGCTTACCTCATTTTCTAGATCATTGATGAACAAGTTGAACAGGATCGGTCCCAGGACTGACCCCTGGGGAACACCACTAGCTATCCTCCTCCATTGTGAAAATTTACCATTTATTCCCACCCTTTGTTTTCTGTCTTTTAACCAATTCCCGATCCATGAAAGGATCTTTCCTCCTATCCCATGACCACCTAATTTACATAAAAGCCTTTGGTGTGGGACCGTGTCAAAGGCTTTCTGGAAATCTAGGTATATTATGTCCACTGGGTGCCCCTTGTCCGCATGTTTATTAACCCCTTCAAAGAATTCTAATAGATTAGTTAGACACGACTTCCCTCTGCAGAAACCATGCTGACTTTTGCCCAACAATTCGTGCTCTTCTACGTGCCTTGCAATTTTATTCTTTACTAGTGTTTCTACTAATTTGCCTGGTACTGATGTTAAACTTATCGGTCTATAATTGCCAGGGTCTCCTCTACAGCCTTTTTTAAATATTGGCGTTATATTGGCCGTCTTCCAGTCATTTGGTACCAAAGTGGATTTAAAGGATAGGTTACAAACCACTGTTAATAACTCTGCAATTTCACATTTGAGTTCTTTCAGAACCCTTGGGTGAATGCCGTCTGGTCCTGGAGACTTGTTACTATTCAGCTTATCAATTAACTCCAAAACCTCCTCTAATGTCACTTCAATCTGAGTGAGTTCCTCAGATTTGTCACCTAAAAAGGCTGGCTCAGATTTAGGAACCTCTGTAACATCCTCAGCCGTGAAGACTGAAGCAAAGAAATCATTTAATCGCTCCGCAATGGCACTGTCTTCCTTGATCGCTCCTTTTATATCTTTATCGTCCAAGGGCCCCACTGCTTTTTTAGCGGGCTTCCTGCTTCTAATGTATTTAAAAAACATTTTACTATCGTTTTTTGAATTTTTGGCTAGCTGTTCCTCAAAATCTTTTTTGGCTTTTCTTACTACATTATGACAGTTAATTTGGGAGTGTTTATGTTCCTTTCTATTTTCCTCACTAGGATTTGAGTTCCACTTTTTAAAAGCTGCCCTTTTCTCTCTCACTGCCTTTTTAACATGGCTGTTTAGCCATGGTGGTTCTTTGTTAGGTCTCTTACTCTGTTTTTTTATTTGGGGTATACATTTAAGTTGGGCCTCTAGTATGGTGTCTTTAAACAGTTTCCATGCAGCTTCCAGGGATTTTAGTTTAATTACTCTACCTTTTAGTTTCTGTTTAACTAGCTTCCTCATTTTAGTGCAATTCCCCTTTTTGAAATTAAATGCCAGAGTGTTTGACCGCTGCGGTGTTCTTCCCAACACAGGAATATTAAAAGTTATTATATTGTGGTCACTATTTCCTAGCGGTCCAGTAACAGTTACCTCTTGGACCAGATCCTGCGTTCCAGTCAAGACTAGATCGAGAATTGACTCTCCCCTTGTGGGTTCCTGTACTAGCTGCTCCAAGAAGCAGTCATTTAAGGCATCAAGAAATTTAATCTCTGAATCCCGTCCTGAAGTGACATGCACCCAATCAATATGGGGATAATTGAAATCTCCTATTATTACTGTGTTTTTTATTTTGATAGCCTCTCTAATCTCCCTTAACATTTCAGCATCACTATCACTGTCCTGGTTAGGTGGTCGGTAACATATTCCTAATGCCATATTCATATTAGAGGAATGAATTGTTATCCATAATGATTCTGTGGAACATTTTGATTCCTTTAGGATTTTTGCTTCATTTGATTCTATATTATCCTTCACATATAGTACCACTCCGCCACCCGCACGACCTGTTCTGTCTTTCCGATATAATTTATATCCCGGTATGATGGTGTCCCACTGATTGTCCTCATTCCACCATGTTTCTGAGATGCCTATTATGTCAACTTCCTCCTTTGATATGAGGTACTCCAGTTCACCCATCTGTCATATGAGGTACTGCAGTTCACCCATCTGTTCACTCTCCTCTGTCATAAACTTTACCAGTCACTCATGAAGCTTTCAATATACCTAAATCAGTTGATCAACCAAGATTTAACTAAATCCCAGACGCTACTGCCATCCAAAGAGCAGTCAGTCTGCTTTGTTGGGGGCGAGGCTGGAGGACAATCAAACAAATAGCCGAATACAGGTAGAAAGGACAAACTTTAAAAACAAATTCGGGGCATCCTAGTTTCCTTGCAAAGATTTGTCCCTATCACTGAAGGTGAGGCACTGAAATGTCTAAGACACATTAGGACAACCTTGAGTCCAACCCGTTTCCTATACCTAGTGAAAATGAGAACAACTAAATGCATCAAAGACCATTATCATTAAAATTTAACCCCCAAAGTGTTCTCAAGAAACCAACAATAGACACTAATTATCTAGCAAACCACCAACCAATCTCTAACCTCCCTTTTCTTAGGCAAACTTACAAAAAAAGTGGTTGTGGCAATGCAACAAAAGCACCTAATGGATTCTAGTAACATACCTGATTCCTCACAATCAAGACTCAGCACACAGAGAAAGAGAGCTCTCTAGCAGAACTGAAAAATGACCTCCTTATGGTTTATGAGAGAAGTAAAACCTCAGTGCTCATGTTGCTCAGACAGTTAACAGTCTTTAGCACAAACAGTCCGTGAGTGTCGCTGACCTATGTGCAAGACTCAGACTAGAAGCTATCCAAAAAAAAAAAAAATTCAAGTCATATATTCCATACAGATCCCAAAGAATGTCAATGAGAAGCTGCTACTCTATCACAACAGCCCTCCTCAATGGACTACCAACAGCATCTAGCCTAAACTCCCTGCTTTCTAATACACGTAAGATCTCTGCAAGAAACTATGTGATGACATGCCTGACCCCGACACCAATATTCTGACAACACCTAGTCGTGCATCTCTTCTGTCCATATGTGAAGTACCATCACACAAATGACACAGGAACTGCAAGAGAAGGGTCTGGAAGAATAACTATCAACTCAGGAAGATGGAAGTAGGATGGGTATGAAGAGTAAGGGATTTTACCAAGATCCTAGTAGCACCCTGTCCAGAAAGCATCTATCCTTCAATTATAAAGTTAGCATGTAGGGAATTCTTCCCTTTCCTTCATAAAATGGCATCCATGGTGCAAGAAATGCTTCCATCTCCTTTGAATTATTGGTAGACCAACATTTCTTTCCAAACAGGACTTGCCAACCGAGATTTCAAACATTTATCAACTCAAAACACCTTTAGCTCCCTCTTTTTAGGGTCTATCAAAAACTACACTTGTGAAAGACCCTGCAGCCCCTCACTGGGGCTGGACCAGTCAAAAAGTTTTAAGTTTTGTGAGAATAGGACAATCTATTGGTTCAGGATGAATTCAGCTCTCCTGTGTCCACTACAGCAGTGGTTTTCAACTGTGCTGTGAGAACTGCCCAAGTGTGCCGTAAAATTTTGTCAATTTCCCCTCACTGCAGCTCTTTGAAGAACCACTGTGGGGGGTGGGGGGGCGGCAGGGGAACTGACAACCCATGCCAGCTGGGGCTCAAGCAATCAATTCAGCTGAAAAAAATGGGTGCACCGTGGAATTGTTTACCTACATCTGCATGGGGATGCTACATCGAAATAGTTTATTTCGATGTAGCGAAATCGAAATAAGGTATTTCGATGAATAGAGTCTACACGTCCTCCAGGGCTGGTGCCGTCGACGTCCAGTGTCGACGTTGGGCAGCACTACATCGAAGTAGGCGCTGCAGGGGAGCGTCTACATGCCAAAGTGGCCCACATCGAAATAAGGGTTCCAGGAACAGCTGCAGACAGGCTCACAGGGCGGACTAGCACTTCCGGGGCAACAGCTAGCCGCTCCCTTAAAGGGCCCTTCCCAGACACACTCAGCCTGCACAGCTCGTGGTCTGCAGAGCCACAGGCATGCACACCTCATCGAAGCAGTATGGACCCCCAGCAGCAGCAGCAGCAGCAGCCAGAGGTCCACACACCCGCCCCTGCAGGAGCAGTGCTTGCCCTGCTCAATGCTATGAAGGAGGCAGCTGACCACCTTTTATTTGCGGAAGAGGAGCTGCCCCCAGGGGAGGAGGAAGCAGCCCCAGACCTTGCTGCCCTCCGCCCCCCCTTCCCCCCCGCCGCACACGCCGCCGGCTGTGGAGCTACCCCACGAGCATCAACTGGTGGGAGCGGCTGGTGCTCGGCAAGTGGGACAATGACCGCTGGGGTAGTCCTTGGTTTAGAAGGTCCACAGACAGTCTTAATAGCAGTAAATCACTAGGACTGTCTACGGACCGTCTAAACCAGGGACTACCCCTTGCTCTCATCAAACTGATTGGGCAACAAAATGGCAAATGAAACGTAATGTGGATAAGTGTAAGGTAATGCCCATTGGGAAAAAATAACCTCAACTGTACTTACAATATGGTGGGGGTTAATTTAGCTATAACTAATCAGGAAAGAGATCTTGGAGTTATCGTGGATAGTTCCTTGAAAACATCCATGCAGTGTGCAGAGGCTGTCAAAAAGGCAAATAAGATGTTAGGTATTATTAAAAAAGGGACAGAAAATAAGACAAGGCGTATCTTACTGCCCCTATATAAATCTATGGTACACCCACATCTTGAATACTGTGTACAGATGTGGTCTCCTCATCTAAAAAAATATATCCTGGCACTGGAAAAGGTTCAGAAAAGGGCAACTAAAATGATTAGGGGCTTGAAACAGGTCCTGTATGAGGAGAGGCTAAATAGATTGGGACTTTTCAGTTTAGAAAAGAGGAGACGGGGGTGGGGACATGATAGAGGTATATAAAATTATGACAGGTGTGGAGAGGGTGAAGAAGGAGAAGTTATTTACTTGTGCCCATAGTACAAGAACTAGAGGACACCAAATGAAATTAATGGGTAGCAGGTTTAAAACTAATAGAAGAAAGTTCTTCTTCATTCAGCGCATAGTTAACCTGTGGAACTCCTTGCGAGCGGAGACTGTGAAGGCTAGGATGATAACAGGACTTAAGAAGGAGCTAGATAAATTCATGGAGGTTAGGTCCATAAAAGGCTATTAGCCAAGAGTAGGAATGGTGTTCCTGGCCTCTGATTGTCAGAGGCTGAAGATGGATGGCAGGAGACAAATTGCTTGATCATTGTCTTCAGTCCACCCCCGCAGGGCACCTGAGGCTGGCCCTGGCTGCTGTCGGCAGACAGGCTATTGGGCTGGATGGACCTTTGGTCTGACCCAGTATGGCCATTCTTATGTTCTTATGGCTCCAGAATTTCCGCATGAGCCGGCAGACATTCCTGGAGCTCTGCCAGAGGCTGACCCCTGCCTTATGGCACCAGGACACCTCCATACGACGTGCCCTCACGGTCGAGAAACGGGTCAGCATCGCTGTCTGGAAGCTGGCCACTCCAGACAGCTACCGATCCGTAGGGCAGCAATTTGGCGTGGGCAAGGCCACAGTCATGGCTGTCCTCATGGAGGTAAGAGGACCCGGGTGGGGGGGGAGCCCTGGGATGGGGGAGCCCTGGGAGGGAGGGCCAGACACACCCTGCACACCCCTCACTGGTGCTCTCTCATGTCCTTCCCCTGCAGGTTGTCCGCGCAATCAACGCCCTGCTCCTCCACAGGCTCGTGCGGCTTGGGGACCTGGATGCTGCCATTGCAGGGTTTGCCAGCCTGGGCTTCCCAAATTGCTTTGGGGCTCTGGATGGGACCCATATCCCCATCCGTGCCCCGAAGCACAGCGGAGGATGCTTCCTCAACAGGAAGGGCTACCCTTCAGTGGTACTCCAGGCCTTGGTGCACAGCCAGGGACGCTTCCTCGACATTTATGTTGGCTGGCTTGGCAGCACCCACGATGCCCGGGTATTCAGAAATTTGGGCCTGTGCCGCCAGCTGGAAGCGGGGACCTACGTCCCCCAGTGGGAGATCCCTGTGGGGGACACCACCATGCCCCTCTGCATCGTCGCAGACGCGGTGTACCACCTCCGGCCCTGGCTCATGCACCCTTACACAGGCCATCTCACAGCCAGCCAGGAGCGCTTCAACACGTGTCTGAACCATGCGCACAAGGTGGTCAAGCGCACTTTTGGCCGCTTCAAAGGGCTCTGGAGGTGTCTCCTCACCCGCCTTGAGGCAGGCCCCACCAACATCCCCCAGACTGTGGGCGTGTGCAGCGCACTCCACAACCTGGTGGAGAGCAAGGGAGAGGCATTCTTCCAGGGCTGGGCTGTGGAGGCTGGCAGGGCCGACATGCAGCCACCCGCTGCCCCCAATCGCCAGGTGGACCCCAAGGGGATCTGGGTCCGGGAGGCCCTGCAGGCCCATTTCGACCAGGCTGCGGGGTGAACGCTGGCAGGCCCCCCACTGCACCCCCCATCCTCCACAACACTCCCTGCCCCCACGCCCACACCACAGAGCACCCAAGAGCACACCCCCCAACTTTTCTTGCAAACAAATGGACCTGTTTTTGAAAGAAACAGTGAAATGTCTTATTAATACATATATATATATGTATATATGTATATATATAACAAAAGGGGGGAACTATTTATATGGGGGAGCAGGTACCAAAACAAAACGGGGGTCCAACACAACCTATATACAAATAATGAGAGATATATACAAAGGGGGGGGGCATGTCCTCGGCCCCGCACCCCCTACTGTCCGGTGCCCAGGGTTGGAGGGCGCGACCCTCGCCTCAGCCGGAGCCCTGGCCGAGGCTGGGTGGGGGCCGGGCAAACTGGCAGATACGGCCAGCGGGTGTCTGCAGGCCCCGGGTCCCCCTCAGCTGCAGACCCCAGGGTGGCGGACAGCGGTGGGACGGCGGTTGGAGCAGTGGGAGGAGCAGCGGGCGGTGCGGCATGGGGGGGCCAGGTATTCCGCTATGCGCTCGAATGTGCGCATGAAGGCTCCCCATGCCTCCTGGCACCAGGCCAGCGCTCACTCTTGGATCTCCAGCCGCCGCTCCTCCATCTGCAAGAGCCGCTCCGACACCTCCAGCTGACACCGGAGGGTCGCGAGCAGCTGGGGGTCCGTGGCCGTCCTCTGCTGGTGGCTCCGCCATCGGCCCCGTCCTGGGGCTGGTCGGCGCTCCGCCGAGGGGCTGGCCTGCTGGGATGGCCCCGGTGGGCTCTCTGGGACCACGGACACCTCGCCGGTGCTCTCTGGGCCCTCCAATGGTGCAGCTGCGGAACACGGGGGAAGAAGAGTGGAGACAGCCGTTAGTGTGGGCCCCAACCCATGGCCTTTGTCCCCCTACCCCTCTGCTGCTGGTTCAACATCCCCGTCCCTGGGAGATGCTGATGATGATGATGGGTGTTGCCCCCCCCTCCCCCCCAGGGACCCTAGGTTCCACTCCCCCCATCCCCAGGGATGGGGCATGATGCTGTCCTGCTGGGGGGCAGGGGCTGATGCACTCTTCTGAGGGACATGCCACTGCTGTCCTTGGGGCCATGGTCATCTGGGCATGTGCAGGGCCCTGGTCATGTCTCTTGTCCCCGCCCCTTAACCCCGGGGATGTGCACTGGGGGGGTACATACCTGACGGTCCGCTCCCACGGTCGGGGGACACCCTCTGGGCGGATGCCCTGCTGGAGCTCTGGGATGGGATGGCGATCCGCAGCCCCCTGTCGCTGGAGGAGGATTCCCCCTCCTCCTCCTCCAGCATCCCAGGGGTGGGCTCCTTGGGGGGCCCCTGGGGTGCAGGGCTTGCCTCTGGGGCAGACTCCGTCTCCAGGGCCTGCTGGGGCTCGTTGGCTGAGGTGTCAAGAGTGGCCGGGGGGAGGAGGTGTACCAGGGGCCCAGGATGGACCTGAGCTCCCTGTAAAAGGGGCAAGTGGCGGGCACAGCCCCAGATTGGCTCAGGCCCAGGCGTAACCCTGCCACAGCTCCTTAACCTTACTCCTCACATGGTCAGGAGTGCAGGCAGGGTGACCCTGGGCAGCCAGGCCCTCGGCCAGCTGAGCGAACGCATCCGCGTTCCGCCTCTTGCTCCCCATTACCTGGAGCACCTCCTCCTCGTCCCAGAGCCCCAGCAGGTCCCGGATCTCCGCCTCCTTCCAGGAGGGGCCCCGCTGCCTCTTCCCAGGCTGGCTGGCTGGCTGGGAGCCCTGGCTCCCCTTGGGGGGGGTGCCCTGGGGGCACTTGGGGGGCTGGCGAGTGGCCATCGCTGCAGAGGTGGTGAAACGAGGCTGCAGAGAGGCGTGCAGGCTGGCCGCGTGGCAGTGCTGTCGCCTGCACGCACTCTCAGCTTACTGCACAGGAACGCAGAGGGCAGGGAGCTTTGAGGGGCTGCTGCATGCGGCGACCAAAGAGCTCAGGGGCTGGAGAGAGTGTCTCTCAACCCCTCAGCTGATGGCTGCCATGGCGGACCCCGCTCTTTCGATGTTGCGGGACGCAGATCGGCTACACGTGCCCTAGTTCAACGTTCAACGTCGAAGTAGGGCGCTATTCCCATCTCCTGATGGGGATAGCAACTTTGACATCTCGCCGCCTTACATTGATTTCAACTTCTAAATAGCACTTGCCACGTGTAGACATGGCGGGCGCTATTTTGAAGTTATCACGGCTACTTCGAAGTAGCCGGCACGTGTAGACACGGCTTTTGTCTCATTGAAGTGTGCCGTGTTACTGAAAAGGCTGAGAACCATTGCACTTCTGATCTCCTCTATGACCTTGAATAAGTCCAAATTTCCACCTCTCACTTTGTCCATCTGGAAGATGAGAATAACAATACTTGTCTGGCTCAAATGCTGTTGTAAGGATAAGTCTATAAATACGACAGATGCAATACGGAAGTGGAGGCCATTCAGGCAGAAATATTCAGCAAATGCACTGGTCCCTGTTCACTTCTAGATAAAATTCAAAAGCCTAATTTTCAAGGACCTGTTAAAGCAATTGGCTCTCCATAGGTGACACACCAGGACGGCAACTTTTTCAAGGGTTACAGAAACCAAAAAATATTAGGGTAAACTGTTGTAGCCTCAGAAGCACAACAATTTCACCTACGGAGCACCTGACTCTGGAGTACTCTACTGAAAGAGACAACAATGAGCTCCTTATCAGGCTTTCAAAATCAAGCATAAAAAATACCCATTTTGTATCAGCCTACCCCCAACAACGGGAACTCAGTTAAAAAATATAGGAAATAGGAGGGGAAATGAGGGGAAATGAATGAATTAAAGCCGCATAGCTACACTAGTTTGACCAGAGCAAAGTCCAATTAAAATCCATTTAAAAACTCCTCCTGTTTTTTTTTATTTGGGATCAGCATCTAGATGCTCATAAAAACCTTAAATAGAATAATTACATAGTGTCTCATTTTAGAGTTAACAGGTTTGCAGAGCAAGCTTTAAGCATTTTACTGTGCAACAAACACTACCACTCTTGGCTGTGAAACTATGAAACCTCTTGAGTTTACAATTGCCTCCTGCTTCAGCAGCTGTGCCTGTAAATCCTTGTAACTAAATATCTGCGCAGTTAACTTACTCAGAATGCATGCGAACTGCATCTATTTTTATGTGCTAGCTAACAGGCTTCTACTCAGTCAGTCTCACGTTTTCAAAATATTTTCAAAACGTATTTGTTTGCATTTTAAAAGGTACAATTTATTCATTTGGACCTAATTACATATGCAACTAGAAATTCTGAAGTTCTGTTGTTTCTTAGGTATTTTCCACTTCTCAAAATGGTCCTTTTTTCCAATGGAGAAAAGTTGTATATTTTTCACTCTTCAGAAAATCCACAATTGATTAACCAAATTTTCCTCATTTTTTTTCTAAAAATAAGCACCTTCAGGTAGAATTTCAGCACAGAAGTTCCTAAGCATCTAAAAAACAGGAAACCTGAACAAAATCTAATTATACAACATTTATTACAGACAATGCACCTAGCATAGGTCATTAGTTGGCTGCTTAGAGCTAGTATATCATGATACATTAGCATTAAGAGTATATTAATATTTTCCTTCGATTAACTGTAGATTGGCTAGTGGAGGATGGAAGAAACTGTCCTGAATCACAGGACAGGACTCCAGAAGAAAGGTTATTAAGACTCCTGACGTAAGGAGAAACAAAATTTGGAACTGAGAGGCAAAAGTGTCTGTATTTTGAGAAGACATGATAGATCACCACCACCACCCCAAATGCCATCACCACTCCACCCGCGTGGGGCAACTGTATTTTACGTATTACTGCCTTTGATCACATTAATCCAAGAACCCTGATATAAGTAAGGAACAGATGTGGGACCATTCCTTCTTCCTTCTCCCCCTTCTTCACAGGGGGAAAGAGTCTTCCAGAATAAAAGCCCTGATAAATACCTATCACTATAATATAACCTAATAATATTTCTATGACAGCGGAACATCAGAGCCATCAGCAAAACTGCACTGTACTTGTAAGAAGATGCAGTGATCAGAGTCATTCAGAAGGATCCTCTTCGGGGCAGGCACTAACAACATCAGAAAATGATGAAGGACTAATGGGGGCCAAGTACGGTCTTCTAGCCAAAATCTCTGTTTGCTATAACTGCCATCTGCTATATCTCCAGGTGAAACACAGAGGCTACGTCTACACGTGCACGCTACATCGAAATAGCTTATTTCGATGTAGCGACATCGAAATAGTCTATTTCGATGAATAACGTCTACACGTCCTCCAGGGCCGGCAACGTCGACATTCAACTTCGACGTTGGGCAGCACCACGTCGAAATAGGCGCTGCGAGGGAACGTCTACATGCCAAAGTAGCACACATCGAAATAAGGGTGCCAGGAACAGCTGCAGACAGGGTCACAGGGTGGACTCAACAGCAAGCCGCTCCCTTAAAGGGCCCCTCCCAGACACAGTTGCACTAAACAACACAAGATCCACAGAGCCGACAACTGGTTGCAGACCCTGTGCATGCAGCATGGATCCCCAGCTGCAGCAGCAGCAGCCAGAAGCCCTGGGCTAAGAGCTACTGCACACGGTGACCATACAGCCCTGCAGGGGCTGGAAAGAGAGCGTCTCTCAACCCCTCAGCTGATGGCCGCCATGGCGGACCCCGCTATTTCGATGTTGCGGGACGCGGATCGTCTACACGTGCCCTACTTCGACGTTCAACTTCGAAGTAGGGCACTATTCCCATCCCCTCATGGGGTTAGCGACTTCGACGTCTCGCCGCCTAACGTCGATTTCAACTTTGAAATAGCGCCCAACACGTGTAGCCATGACGGGCGCTATTTAAAAGTTGGCGCCACTACTTCGAAGTAGCGTGCACGTGTAGACATGGCCAGAGAGATCAACAACTTCCCCCAGATATTCAGGATGAACCTGGCCATAGAAAGATCACACAAGTAAAAAAGCAGCACCATTTTTAGCAAATCTGATCTAGTCATCAACACAACATTTATGACTGATAAAAGTTACATTAAAATCCTGACCATAGACACGGTGACATTTCTGTTACATCTGTATACAAACCATGCGTAAACCATTGAAATTACTAGCTAGGGTGACCACCCATCCCGTTTTGGCTGAGAAAGTCCTATATTTAAGGCCACTGTGGCAAGGGTTTTGTTTTGTTTTGTTTTTTTTAAAAGCCAATTGTTCTGACTTTTCAGCTCCAGCACTCCCCTGGCTGGGTGGTCAGTGCAGTTACGGCACTCTCCTGTCCGGCTGGCAGGAGAATGCCGGGGAAGCTGCGGCCAGCAGCGGTGCTGTCAGGACAGGCTCAGAGGCAGATACATGAAGCCAGTTGGCGTGTGGGGCGGGGGGCGGTATTTGTCACCCCTTCCCATGTGCACCCTAAAGCTGCATTTCTCATTGCTGGGAGGAAGTGGGGAGGGTAGAGTCTGCCAGCCCTTTCAGGCTGTGGGGCTGCAGCTCTGATCCCTGGCATCCCTTTTCCCACCATTGAAGCTGAACCCCATTGACTGGAGGGGGCTGAGGACAGGAACTGAGGGCTGAAGCCCCGCTCCCCAGTGTGCTCATCCCCACAGGCTGATGACCTCCTCCCCAATGCACCATTCTCCCCCCGGTTGGAGCCCCAAATCCCAGCATGCTCCTCCCCTAGGCTGAAGCCCTGATCCCTGATGTCCCCCCCTCCCTCCTGCCAATGAAGCCAGGAGCTGCATGACTGAACGTGTGAGCCCTGGCGACCTCTGTGTGCCCCCACCCCACACACACAAAAAAAAACCAAGTAAAAGTGGAAGACAGTCCCAAAGACCCCTCTCACCCTGCCTTTGGCCAGCTCCCTGGCCCCTTTTTCACACAGTCAGTGAGAGCTGCAGGGGTGGCGGACCCGGCTCTATAGCTGGAAAAGCCCTCAGAGATAAGGGGCTTCAGGGGAGCCCTCCCAGCCTACAGACTCTAGTTACCCAGAGTGGGGAGGGATAGCTCAGTGGTTTGAGCATTGGCCTGCTAAACTCAGGGTTGTGCGTTCAATCCTTGAGGGCCATTTAGGGCTCTGGGGCAAATAGATTTAAAAAAAAATTGTCAGGGATAGTGCTTGGTCCTGCCAAGAAGGCAGGGGACTGGACCTGATGACCTCCCAAGGTCACTTCCAGCTCTACGAGATGTGTATCTCCATATATTAGTCCCTGCCCCCAAGTTATCCCCCAGCTATGCCCTGCCCCTCACACAATCTCTAGCTATGCCTGCCTGCCCACAGACCCTGCCTGAACCCTGAGCTACCCCCTTGCCTGCATACAGCCCCTACTTTTCCCCTTCCTGAAACCTAAGCTACCCCCTTGCAGCATATAGCCCCAACCTATCTCCTGCATTCATCCTGAGCTAGCTGCCTATACACACCCAGCCCCAAGCTACCCTTCCCTGAACCCTGAGCTGCCTGCACACATCCCCTAGCTAGCTGCTGCCTGCACACAGCCCCAGCCACTCCTCTTTCCATGCCCTGAGCTACTTCCCTCTGCACCCTGAGCTGTTTTCAAATGTTTTGAGCTGAGCCCAGCCGCAACACAGTCAAGCCAGGCTGGGTGACTACTGGCGTCAATGGGCTGGAGGTGGTGCTGCCTCCCTGGTTCTGCCATATGGAGCTGGCTTGAGCCTGCTGGGCCCTGCCCCAAAACAGAAGTCTTACTACACCTATACCTGAGACTCCCCTCAGTCTAGACATGCATAGCCTCCCTCCCCAGCCGGGCCCTGGAGCTTTTAAAGCATGTTGGGAGCAGGGCCTGTTACAGGTCCAGACATGCACTGACCACTACCAGGTTTTGAGGGCCCTCATCATAACACAAATAATAAAAGAGATGATACATGAAAACAAAATGTTTCCAAAAAAGAGTGAGACAGAATTGGAATACGTCTTTTTATTTAACAAATGCTTTTCTAGCCTATCAAATGCCAAAAAATTAATAAATGTCTAAATCTGAGGCCCCCTTTGAGCTTAAGGTCAAGGTCAAATGCCATTTCATGCCTTCTCCCCTCTCGGCCACGTGTCCCATATTCATCACAGGAAAATATGGTCACCCTAGTGTTAAACAGTAACAAAGAGGAAGCCGTGCTAGTCTATACACTATCAAAACAAAAAGCAGTCAAGTAGCACTTTAAAGACTAGCAAAATGGTTTATTAGGTGAGCTTTCGTGGGACAGACCCACTTTTTCAGACCATAGCCAGACCAGAACAGACTCAATATTTAAGGCACAGAAAACCAAAAACAGTAAGCAAGGAGGGCAAATCAGAAAAAGATAATCAAGGTGAGCAAATCAGAGAGTAGAGTGGTGGGCGGTAAGGTCAAGAATTAGATTGAGCCAAGTATGCAGACAAGCCCCTATAGTGACTCAGAAAGTTCCCATCACGATTTAAACCATGTGTTAATGTGCCAAATTTGAATACAAAAGCCAGCTCAGATGTTTTTCTTTCCGAAATGGTGCGATAATTCCTTTTCAGTAACACACATACTTTTAGGTCATTCACAGAATGCCCCATTCCATTAAAATGTTGACTAAGTGGTTTGTGGATCTGGAGTGTTTTGATGTCTGTTTTGTGCCCATTGACCCTTTGTCTAAGGGAGTTAGAAGTCTGTCCAATATACAAAGCATCTGGGCATTGTTGGCACATGATGGCATATATGATGTTAGTAGAGGAGCATGAGAAAGTGCCCGTGATTCTGTGAGTAACCTGGTTAGGTCCAGTGACGGTATTTCCAGAGAAGATATGTGGACAAAGCTGGCAGTGGGCTTTGTTGCAAGGAGAGGTTCCAGGACTGGTATTCCTGGGGTATAGACTGTGGGGGCCGCCCAGATCCAGACAGACATCATCTTTCTCTCCAAATGCAAGAAAATTGACATTGTACCCAAGGGACTGACAGTGAAAAACCCATTACAATCAACATACTACACTGACTATAGTGAACATCTATGCAACATGCTCTCTAAGAAACTGAGGAACCACTTGATCAAAATCCTTTACAATAAACAAAAGATGATCAAAAATGAACTCTCTGAACTTGAAATTATCATCAACGCACAGCCATCCACGCAAGATCCCACAGTACGAGGCTTTACCAGTGCCAGACAAGATATTTATAAAACACACTTCCTCTCTCTACAAAAAAAAAAAGAGAATAAATTTTCTTCATTACTTCATTCCTCAGGATACTTCAACCACAATAACAGTAGCTCGACCAACAACATTGTTAAGCTTTCAAACGACCAACTCAGCCCAGCAGAGGAGTCTCTCTTATCCCGGGGTCTTTCCTTCTGCCCTACCTCCTCCACGAACTTAATACAATTCTGTGGTGACCTTGAAGCCTTCTTTCGCTGCCTCCATCTAAAGGAATTTTTCCAGCACACCTATGAACAACAGCCTGACTCTCTCGACCCCCACTTCCAACAACAAAAGAAGAACAACTCTATGTGGACTCCCCCTGAGGGTCATAGTGAAAGTCTGGACTTCTACGTACAGTGCTTCCGCAACCGTGCTCAAACTGACATTATACACAAACAATGCCAAATGAGACATAATCTGAACTATGCTGAACACCATGCTGTCCAGAGTCTCAAAAATAACCCAGACATCATAATCAAACCAGCTGACAAAGGGGGTGCTGTTGTCATCCTGAATAGGTCAGACTATGAACAGGAGGCATCCAGACAACTCTCCAACACCACATCTTACAGACCTCTCTCCGCTCATCCCACTTTGGAATTCCAAAGGAAATTACAACTACTGAAGGAACTCCCTGCTGCTACTCGGGACCTCATTAACTCAGACACACCATCTGAGCCGCAGCCTGGATTATTCTATTTACTTCCCAAAATCCAAAAACCTGGAAACCCTGGACGTCCTATCATTTCAGGTATTGGCACCCTTACCACCAGACTATCCAGTAACGTGGACTCCTTCCTCAAACCCTATGCCACCAAAGCTTCCGGCTATATCCGAGATACCACCGACTTCCTGAGGAAATTACAAAACATCAGAAAAGTTCCTGATAACGCCATCCTTGCCACAATGGATGTAGAGGCTCTGTACACTAATATTCCACATAAAGACGGATTACAAGCAATCAGGAATACCATCCCTGATGCCACCACAGCCAATCTGGTGTCTGACCTCTGTAATTTTGTTCTCACACACAATTATTTCCGTTTTGGGGACAATTTATACCTCCAGATTAGTGGAACTGCTATGGGCACCTACATGGCCTCACAATATGCTAATATATTTATGGCTGACCTAGAACAACGATTCCTCAGCTCTCGTCCCCTACTACCACTCCTCTACTTAAGACACATTGATGACATCTTTATGATTTGGACCCATGGTACAGAGGCTCTAGAGAAATTCCACAGAGACTTTAACAATCAACACCCCACCATCAACTTACGCCTCGATTACAACATGCAAGAGATACATTTCCTGGACACTACAGTACTAATCAAGGATGGCCTGATCAGTACCACACTATACCAAAAACCTACTGATCGCTATACTTATCTACACCCTTATAGTTTCTTTCCTGCACACGTGACTAGATCCTTTGTTTACAGTCAAGCTCTTAGGTATAATCGCATTTGCTCTGATCCAACTGACACAGACCAAAAACTACAAGATCTTTACCAAATATTCATAAACCTGAATTACCCACCAGGAGAAGTAAAAAAAACAAATCGACAGGGCCAGACGCATACCCAGAGACCAGCTACTCCAAGATCGGCCCAAAAAAGCCAAGAACAGAACACCACTGGTCATCACCTACAGCCCCCAACTCAGACCACTGCAACGAATTATTAAAGACCTACAACCTATTCTTAACTAGGATGCCACACCCCAGAAGGCCCTGGGTGACATGCCTGTTCTCTCCTACAGACAACCTCCCAACCTCATGAGGATCCTCACTAACAGCCACAGTCTATACCCCAGGAATACCAGTCCTGGAACCTCTCCTTGCAACAAAGCCCACTACCAGCTTTGTCCACATATCTTCTCTGGAAATACTATCACTGGACCTAACCAGGTTACTCACAGAATCACGGGCACTTCCTCATGCTCCTCTACTAACATCATATATGCCATCATGTGCCAGCAATGCCAAGATGCTTTGTATATTGGACAGACTTCTAACTCCCTTAGACAAAGGGTCAATGGGCACAAAACAGACATCAAAACACTCCAGATCCACAAACCACTTAGTCAACATTTTAATGGAATGGGGCATTCTGTCAATGACCTAAAGGTATGTGTGTTACTGAAAAGGAATTATCGCACCGTTTCGGAAAGAGAAACATCTGAGCTGGCTTTTATATTCAAATTCGGCAAATTAACACATGGTTTAAATCGTGATGGGAACTTTCTGAGTCACTATAGGGGCTTGTCTGCATACTTGGCTCAATCTAATTCTTGACCTTCCCCCCCACCCTCCACTCGCTGATTTGCTCATCTTGATTATCTTTTTCTGATTTGCCCTCCTTGCTTACTGTTTTTGGTTCTCTGTGCCTTAAATATTGAGTCTGTTCTGGTCTGGCTATGGTCTGAAGAAGTGGGTCTGTCCCACGAAAGCTCACCTAATAAACCATTTTGCTAGTCTTTAAAGTGCTACTTGACTGCTTTTTGTTTTGATAGTGTTAAACAGTACAAAATCCTGGTGATCACTGGTAATTTTAATAATTACAGCATCAAATGGGGCTGTAATGTAACTGATTAAAATGGTAAACACAGCAGGGCCCAGGGGCAAGTTGTTGTGGGGGCCAGCTCCATGGCCCCAGAAGGGACGGAGACTTGAGCAGAAAGGGTAAGCTAAAGACAGTCAGTCCTTAGCATCACCCAGTGCGTGGTGCTAGGCCCTCAACAGCCCACACAAGCTGCATGGAATAGCAGAGTGACACTCCAGTGCCATTTCAAAGGGCTCTGGCGCTCGCAGCCATGACCACTGCTACCATGGCAGTGGTGATGACTGGGAGCTCCAGACCCCTTTAAAACACAATGCACCTATGCAGTTGCCCCTCTCGCCCCTTACCATTTGGCAGACCCAGGTGAACAAAGTGAATTGTGGACACTTGTACTTAATTTGAGACGAGTACCCTGTGAGTTTTTACAACAGTCGCTGGTAGAACTGTTGCTACAATCCTGATCAGGCATTTGGCAGCAACAACATAATCAGTTCATACAGAAATACTTAATTTGGGTGTGATTCCACATTCACTACACTGGCTCCTGGCCACATAGATCAACACAGTCATAAGACCAAACTCAATATCACTCTAGCACCACTTTACGATTACAGTGGAAAGGAAGGATTTTATCAATGACCTTGATATCAGTGTAAGGAAGACCAAACCAATAACACAAAACTATGAAGTTTGTCACAGCAGTGCACATTGCCTCAAAGATGCACTTTCCATGAGGCTGCAGAACAAATTACATGGCAGGACTTATGTCTGACTTATAGAATTGGCAGATGAAAAACAAGGAAATTTTGAAAAGCAGGCCCACTAACAGAGGAAAAACAGAAGCATAGCACTCAACTATTTGACAGCCGACTACACATGCCCAGGAAAAGACTGGCCCCTAGACCTTGTGCCAAATGACAGCTGCTGCTACAGCAGAGGATGTCTACAACTAATAACATGAAGAGACTTTCTGAGCTTGCAGAATCCTTTTACTCGGTACCTTGAGAGTGGTTACAAGTGGAGTGGAATGATTATAAGTCAAAGATACAAGACATCTGCTTTGTGGCCTCACCAAAGGAGTTATCTGAAATCCCAGAAAAGTTTCTTAGTCATGTAAAACAACTTACAAATCATAACAGCTTCAGAATTAGAAATGTGACACACATGGCTCTAAATACTTAACAAGGATGTCCAGATTAACATCAAGGTTGCCAAAGGGAGGGAGGATTGGCTGAGCTAGAGCTGTTTGAACTGCATCTGAACAAGAGATGGCAAGTCAAAAATCAATATGTGGAAGTGAGGCTATTCTAGTGACCCAGACATATAAGGCATGGAATGTGTGTTGTGGTGGCAGAACATGAGAAGGAGGAGGAGGAAAAGACAAATCTATACAAACTTTTCAGTTTTAATTATTTGTGTATACTTCCTTTAACCATTAAAAGAAAATTCATTCTTGTTGTTTCATGATACTATGAATGCATGAGACTTATCAAAAATACTGCCATGTACCATCAAGTCAAAGAGATTACATAAAGGTAGCATGAATTACAAATACAGTAAACATTGTCTAGGATGATTCAAATGCACTGTGTATGAATGGTATAGGCAACATATTTATAAACAGAGTAATTTTCATATATATACACGCACACACATATATATGTTGTACTTCACAGATTCATTTACATTTGGTTTTGACTTTAAAAAAATGAACGGTGCACAAAATGTAAAAACGACATTAAACAATGCTTCTTCTGAAATATGAAAAAAAATCTGCTAGAATGACACACTATGCTGAAAAATGTCTGCTAAAAACAGCAATAAAGAATTATTTCTGTTAAAATGTTCACTGAAGAATTGATGTCAGTGAACACTTAGTCCCAAATCCTACAGCCCTTTCTTGGCTAGTTTCCTGTCAACAGAAGCTTTGACTGAGAAATACCTGCAGGATTGGCTTTATATACAGAAAGCTCGTGTCTTATAAACAAGAGGAAGGAGACCAAATACTTTTATCCAAAAAGTGCAGTGGATATAGTTATTCATGGAAAAAAAATCCTGTGCTTGTAATGCAAACCTATAATTCTACCTGAGTTAAGCAAGCTGTGTATTCATAACAAACTGATCAATAACAACATGGATTTGGGTGAATGTGTATCTCTACCATTAATATCGACATGCCCACATTTTAATCATCAAATTGAATTAAATCACTTAAAGTTATCTTAAATGTAATAATACTCTCTAACATTTACTGGAAGTAAGAAATAGGTTCTCCTCCCCACCCAGTTACTGTTGCCTCAGGCCATTCAATTTTAGTTTTTAAATTGTTTGTGTGACAGTTTCCACTGGGTGGTAGACTTAACATTGTTACTTCAGTAACAGAGAGGGAGCCGTGCTAGTCTATATACTATCAAAACAAAAAGCAGTCGAGTAGCACTTTAAAGACAAGCAAAATAATTTATTAGATGAGCTTTGAGTATTGGCACCCTCACCACTGGACTATCCAGTGTGGGAGCACGAGCACCTGGTGGCCGGGCCTCACTCGCAAGGCAGAATGACCACACACTCCATCTTGGAACGCTATCATACAACGGCGGGAAGGTCTGAAGCCAGGCCAGGAGAAAGAAATCAGAAAGTTGACAAGTAGTTGGAGAGTCCCCAAAGAGAACATCCTGACAAGCAGATAGTAAGTCCCCAAAGAGAACAGTTGGGGCAAGTAGCTGGAAGCCCCTTCCCCCCGCCCCAAAGAGAACATCTTGGTTGTGCAACATCAGAGGGTCCTGGGGGGAGGTTCAGAAAATGACCAAGGACAGAGGAAATCTTGTAACTTGTTCTGACAGGCCGGGAGGATAGAAAACCCAAATTAGGTAACAAACGCTTTAACTGGCCAGGTATTGAACCCCCAAGTAAGGAACAGTATAAAAAGTGATTTAGCAGGAATAAGGGGGTGGGCTCCTGAACACTAGGCGGAGGCTAGCAACTTCCAGTCCAGACAGCAGACCCCGGCCTGATCACCCGGGCATCACCACCACGAAAAGTCCCAACCAAGCCGTATCTCTGACTTGAAGGGCCACTGTAACGTAGTTGTTGGTGAGATGTGGGAGCATTGGATGTTATTGGAAAGTCACATGTAATTATAAACAGCTATACGTAACCTAGACTACGTCTACACGTGCACCCAACTTCGAAATAGCTTATTTCGATGTTGCGACATCGAAATAGGCTATTTCGATGAATAACGTCTACACGTCCTCCAGGGCCGGCAACGTCGATGTTCAACTTCGACGTTGCTCAGCCCAACATCGAAATAGGCACAGCGAGGGAACGTCTACACGCCAAAGTAGCACACATCGAAATAAGGGAGCCAGGCACAGCTGCAGACAGGGTCACGGGGCGGACTCAACAGCAAGTCGCTCCCTTAAAGGGCCCCTCCCAGACACACTTTCATTAAACAGTGCAAGATACACAGAGCCAACAACTAGTTGCAGACCCTGTATATGCAGCACGGACCCCCAGCTGCAGCAGCAGCAGCCAGAAGCCCTGGGCTAAGGGCTGCTGCCCACGGTGACCACAGAGCCCCGCAAGGGCTGGAGAGAGAGTATCTCTCAACCCCCCAGCTGATGGCCGCCATGGAGGACCCCGCTATTTCGATGTTGCGGGACGCGGATCGTCTACACGTCCCTACTTCGATGTTGAACGTCGAAGTAGGGCGCTATTCCCATCCCCTCATGGGGTTAGCGACTTCGACGTCTCGCCGCCTAACGTCGATTTCAACTTCGAAATAGCGCCCAACACGTGTAGACGTGACGGGCGCTATTTCGAAGTTACTGCCGCTACTTCGAAGTAGCGTGCACGTGTAGACGCAGCCCTAGTGTTTAGCCTATGCCAAATAAATAAATAAATATCAGACAAGTGTTAAGTAATTGTAGTTATGAATAAATGAATCAATCACTATTGGTAAATACCACTAGCTGGACTAGCTGGGGCTGTATAGAGAATTATTGGGACATAGAACAGCCACAGGGATTGTGGTGTTCACAATCGGAGTGTTATTGTTCCTGTTACTCATAATACTGTGGGAAACCTAGGTTTTAAAGTAGATACACTGAATCACATACTGCTGCTACACTATATAAGGCTGCTATAAAGGTGGGGGGGTCAGTCCCGGGTCACCCGACTCCCCCCGCTGTATCAAACCCCACACGCATCCAGGGACCCGGAGAAGGTCGGCACATCGTCATCCAGTTACGTGGACTCACTCCTCAAACCCTATGCCACCAACAGTCCCAGCTATCTCCAAGATACCACCGACTTCCTGAAGAAATTACAAAACATCAGAAAAGTTCCTGATAACGCCATCCTTGCCACAATGGATGCAGAGGCTCTGTACATTAATATTCCACATAAAGATCGATTACAAGCAATCAGGAATACCATCCCTGATGTCACCACAGCCAGTCTGGTGTCTGACCTCTGTAACTTTGTTCTCACACACAATTATTTCCGATTTGGGGACAATTTATACCTCCAGATTAATGGAACTGCTATGGGCACCCACATGGCCCCACAATATGCTAATATATTTATGGCTGACCTGGAACAACAATTCCTCAGTTCTTGTCCCCTATTACCCCTCCTCTACTTAAGATACATTGATGACATCTTTATGATTTGGACCCATGGTATCGAGTCTCTAGAAAAATTCCACAGGGACTTTAACAAACTACACCCCACCGTCAACTTATGCCTCGATTACTCCATGCAAAAGATACATTTCCTGGACACTACAGTACAAATCAAGGATGGCTCGATCAGTACCACACTGTACCAGAAACCCACTGATCGTTATACTTACCTACACCCTTCTAGCTTCCATCCTGCACACATAACTAGATCCTTTGTTTACAGTCGAGCTCTTAGATACAATCACATTTGCTCTGATCCAACTGACACAGACCAAAAACTACAAGATCTTTACCAAATATTCATAAACCTGAATTACCCACCAGGAGAAGTAAAAAAACAAATTGACAGGGCCAGATGAATACCCAGAGAACAGCTCCTCCACGACTGGCCCAAAAAAGCCAAGAACAGAACACCACTGGTCATCACCTATAGCCCCCTACTCAAACCACTGCAACAAATTATTAAAGACCTACAACCTATCCTTAATCAGGATGCCACACTCCAGAAGGCCCTAGGTGACATGCCTGTTCTCTCCTACAGACAACCTCCCAATCTTATGAGGATTCTCACCAACAGTCACAGTCTATACCCCAGGAATACCAGTCCTGGAACCTTTCCTTGCAACAAAGCCCGCTGCCAGCTTTGTCCACATATCTTCTCTGGAAATACCATCACTGGACCTAACCAGGTTACTCACAGAATCACGGGCACTTTCTCATGCTCCTCAGCTCACATTATATGTGCCATCATGTGCCAACAATGCCCAGATGCTTTGTATATTGGACAGACTTCTAATTCCCTTAGACAAAGGGTTAATGTGCACAAAACAGACATCAACACACTCCAGATCCACAAACCAGTTAGTCAACATTTTAATGGAGTGGACCATTCTGTTAATGACTTAAGAGTACGCGTGTTACTGAAAAAAAAATTTCACACCGCTATTTAAAGGGAAACAGACGGGCTGTCTTTTATATTCAAATTCGGCACATTAACATGAGGTTTGAACCAGGATGGGAATTTTCTGAGTCACTATAGGGGCTCATCTGCATACTTGGTTTAATCTTATTCTTGACCTTCCCCCCCCCACCCCCACTCTCTGATTTGCTCACCTTGATCATGTTTTTCTGATTTGTCCTCCTTGCTTACTGTTTTTGGTTCTCTGTGCCTTAAATATTGAGTCTGTTCTGGTATGGGTATGGTCTGAAGAAGTGGGTCTGTCCCATGAAAGCTCACCTAATAAATTATTTTGCTCGTCTTGACTGCTTTTTGTTTTGATTGTTACTTTAGTACATTCCATAATTCCTCTACTGTGCTGTATACTTTTGAACAGAAAGAACGTTAAAATATACAATAATACTCTGCCTCTCAGTACTCAGATTCTGTAAAGATCTGTCAGAGGTAGATGTGAAAAAAAATCAATGACTGCTATGATGCATATCTTTACATGTTGCTATGATCACAGATAATTTTAGAATTCCAGGTTTACTGATGCTGGGCTAGCAGCTGAAAAGCCACAGTTTTAGCAATAGTGCAGACTTTGTTTTGACAGCTGAATTTTTTCATGCTGATTCTTAAAAGAGCAATACTTATTGTAGGATAAATCATTTGGGGCCTGTCAGTTTCACCGGTGTGCTGTTAACTGTGGTGAATGATGTTGTCATTAGCTCTCTCCACAGCAGGGACAGATTTCCAGAGTAATTTATTCAGTCTAATAATTTAATACATCTTAAATTTGGGTCTCAGTTACTTGGTATTTTCCTTTAAGTTAGGAAAAATGTTATTCATCTGGGGCCATTAGGTGTCAAGCATCTTGCTGCCGTGTAACACACTTCTACAACTCAGCTAGATCTTCATATATCTAGCTGGGATGCAGGAAGTTCCTACCCCCCAGGTCACTGGAAGTTGCAATGGTTCTTGGCTTTAGACAGCCAGATAACCTATGGTCTTTTTGTTTGTGCAAGACCACCATGCAGCCCTTGAAGAGTAGGCAGCACCTAGTAAAGAGGGAAAGCAGGGCAGGTTGATGGGAAATTATTTGCAAACATGTAAATTATGATTAAATTTGCAAAAAAAATGCCACATATGTAATCACATAAAATTTGAAAGCTATACATTTATCAGCAACTGAAAAACCAACTGGCTCTTGAAGAAAAAATCAGAGATTAAATTTTCTACTTTTCTAAAATAAGAGTTAATTATATTATTTAAAATTATGTTGGTGTTGTTTTTGTACCTACATAAATAGAAAAATAATTAAAGCCTTACGTGCTGTAGCTCTCATTTGATATCCTACATACTGTTCAAATAAAGAAAAAAAATAAAGGCAAAAATATAAAACAAATCAGAAGCTCTTACCTGGACAATGGATGAAAGACCATTCATAATTTTTTTCTTTGGGACAGAGAGTAGTGTCAAGAACCATTTCATTGGAGTGCACTCCAACAAGCTTCACTGGACCTCTTGATGATCCTTCTACACAGTGCCCTTTTCCTGTATTACTGGGATCATTGCACCATCCACATCCAGGCTGTTCCAAACATTGCCCACAGGTCCTCAACCCAGAGCAGTTTTGAGCTGTATTATACAGAACATAATATTTATGCAGCTTCTGAAAGATGTGTACCATATTAGCTTACTAGTATAGTTAAGAGGGTAAATACGTTCTATTACAACCCTCTCATCTCAGACTCATAACTTCCCACAAATCTTTTGGAAAGAATATTTTCATGCTTGGTCAGTAACAATCGATTTTTAAAATTATATTTTGTGAGGCATCAAATTAAATGATATAATCAAAACAGATAATTACAAAAAACCTGAATGTTCTACAAAGCAGCAAATTGAACACAAATAATTTGCACAGTATCCCCCAACCCTCAAATGCAAAGTAATGATCAAAGGGCAAAAAATGCTGTGGTTAAAGAAACTGGATTCAGCAAAAATAATATTTTTAGGGTGACACTAAGAGGATTCCCCATACTTCACTGAACCTGATACTCATAGAAGCCTTATGAGAATTACATCACAAAAGGAAGTCTTTCAGCTATCCAAACAAAGAGAGGGAGTGAATCAATTTTCAGCTCTAGTCTCTACCAATACCGAATAGATCTATTCACACACTTCGGTCCAGGGCCTGCAACCATTTACATAGATTCAACAATGATTACATATGTGTATTAAGTTAAACATCAAGGTCTTGGCTGAATAGGAAAACTACAAAATCAAATTTGTAACAAATTCAGGTTACTTATCCATATCAGGAAGGGGAGTATTCAAATTGTGATCATTGAAAATCAAACCCAGAAATTACTTTGGGTTTCAATTACCAAATGACATTGAATAGTGACATTTGGATATTTTTCTTAACACTCTGCCCAATTCTAATGATAATCTCTGAGACACACCATGAAATATGCATTTCAGAAAAAAACTATTCCAAAGCCGTAAATCATAGTTGCATTTAATTTTAATGAAGTTCCATCTTATTATCTCTTTTCTGTTACAAGAAGTCAGCTTTCATTTACTTGGGTACTAAAAAAATCAAATCACTCTCCCCCACATTTTCATCAACTGAGTTATTCAACTGTGTTGTTACCTATAAATCTTTTCCTCTAAATTCTTTCCTATACGGCATCCTTTTATCTAATTTAAAATAAACATGTCTCCCATAAGCAGTCTTCCTCAACTGTGGAACAGCCAGTTTAGAACACATAAAAGTTCATGTTCTGACACTACTGGCATTTTTTAAAAAAGAAAACAGTATCTCAATGGGTACCTCTGCAAACTAAAAACAAACCAACCAACCTGCAGCAGAGACTTTCAGAGCCCATGTCAATTGATTCAGACTCCTGCAGCATTTGGCTTGGACTGGAGCCTGTGCTCTGAGACCCTCCTCTCCTGCTGGTTTTCAGAGCCTTGGCTCCAGCCTGGACATGCATGTCTTGAATAATATTTTAGCTCCTCAGTGCCAGCCCCATAAGCCTGTCAGTTGATGTGGGCTCTGAAGCTTGTTGCGATCAGTTGTTTGTTTGGGGGAATCTTGCTGGGTAGAGGATATTAAAAATTGCTTGGAGACACAATAAAGAGTTCAAGGCTGTTTTTCACCTCACAACAATTTACATCTTAAAAATATTGAAACACTACAACTACCAGTCTTCAAACCTTCAACAAATAGCTAATTGCCTTATTTCAAGATTATGCTGCAGTGTTTTAAACAGGATATTTTTATTTATAAAGTTCACCTACCAAAACTTTCTAAGTGTATATACATACATAAAAATAACATTTTAAATCTAATTAACATGTGAGCAACGTATAAAAAATTGTCTCCGAGGACAAAGTCAAACCGTCTCAAAACTCTTCTCTAAGGAAATCAGGTGAACCCCCAAATAGATAAATATAAACTATTTTCTCTAGTTCCCTAACTTACAAGCAAACTCTTAGTTTAATTAGAAATGTTATCTCCTTCTTTTGGTCTCTTTCTCATTATGACTCTATCCTCATTGAAAATTTCAAGGATCCTTCACAAAAACATACCCATTCCACCAAATGTAAGGGTGTAGCAACACCTTCCAAAGACAGGAACCAAACTTTCTTTGTTGTACTCTTTATCATCCCTATCCATCTCACTGGATTTCAGTATAAAAATATCTTTATGAATAACATTTTTTCTTCTAAAGGACACTGAGATGACTATTCTGAAATTCAGGAAGATCATAAAACAACTTTAGAATTCTAGAGGTACACTCACATTACAAGCCAAAATGCAGAACAACAAGAACTGAGACGGGCTGTTTAAAACAAAACAAAACAAAAACAAACAAAAATAAACTTATTTTCTAAGTTAGTGAAAAGAAAACATGGAAGCTAAATAATATATATCTGTAATGGAGCAGTGTCCTCATCCTACATTATAAGGGATTAAAACAGCTGTAGAAGAGGGCTGGGGCCATGGGCCAATGAAGAATGAAGGCAGCCAATCAGGACCCGGTCAAGTGCTATAAGGAGAGCTTCTGTACAGGAGGAGCTCACTCTCACTTTAAGTCTGCAGGGAGAGGGACCTAGCTGCCTGCTAGCAGTGGGTCCTTGGACAGAGCAGTGCTGGGCATAGGCAGGGGACCTCAAGCGTGAATAAACCTCAGTCCAAGCTCCAGCAACAATGGCCTAGGAAGGTAAGAGGGCTGCAGAGGAGCAGCCAGAGCAAGAATAAGCAGCAGGCCAAATCCTCTCTTGCCAATGATGAGTGGCCAATTCAGACAGAAGTTTGCCTTTGCGGGAAGGGGCTAGATGATGAATGGCAAGGTGGGTGTAGGGGTAACTGGTAGCCCAAGAGAGAAGAAAAGTGGGTATGGGTAGCACCAGTAGGGCAGTACCCAGGACAAGGGGCACCATGATCTAGGTGGGATGTGGGGCATGATGCAAGGTGGTAGAGACATAAAACAGGAGGCAAGAAGCAAACAGGAAAGACACTGGACAACAGAGGGAGCTCTGACACTGAAGAAAAGGGTTAATTCCCAGACTGACCTGCAGGAGGTGCTATGGCAGTGAGTCAAGAGCTGCCATAACAGCATATTTTACTGTATGTTGATTTTTAATAATGGGCTTGAACTGAAGTGCCACAGTATAGAGTGTATAGCTGTCTTATGGGTTAGTTTACTGACATATGAACTATGTAAGATACCGCTCAGTATTACACTTACTCTACTGACTGCACAAGACTCAAACATTCTGTCCTTCAGAGTGATGTTTCAGGTTACAGTGGATGCTAGTTGTGCGTATGGGGGCTGTGTTACAAGAGTTCTGTTGCTTTGTGTGAGTGGTGAAGAAGGGGTGTGCATTGCTGTGAAGGGACGCCTGTCTTTGGAATTTTTGAATGAGATTTTTCTTTAGATTTAAATTTAACCATGAGACACATTAAAACAGAAGTTCCAGGTATATCTAGAGTTGGCCTGTACCATAATAAAAGTAATCTTGGATTAATTTATCTGACCTTAACTATAGTGTATGATGGAAGAGTGACTAAACAAAAAAACTGAAGCCATCAAGTTTATTTAAGGGATAATATTTACAAAATAAAACAAAACTTTAATGTAAGATGAAAAGGAAACAAAATTCCCCAGTTTGCAGTTCAATCTTTTCCCAGGAAACCTGATTAAGAAGCTGGCCTCTCCAAAGCCATTCTTCGTGCTCACTCAATTATGGTCCTTCTCATGAGTATCTGTGCAGGGGAGGAACCTAAACTAAAAGGTTGAGCCCATAAGCCCTGTAGCCTGTTTAGCAACTGTGGTAATATTTTCTTCACTTTATAATTTTATCATTTTTGCCAATGAAATGACCTATATAAACAGTTTACTGACTAATAGTTCTTGAACTAAAAGAGAAAACTATCATGTAAAGAAACCACAATTTATATTGTGATGAATCCTCATGAGTTTCAAAACATCCATACAATATTGCTGGAAATACTACAATTACGTTTCCAAATACTATTCAGAAACATTGCTAGGATTTAATTTAGAAGCATAAAATATCAGTCTGAATTCACTGGTAACTGTCTCAAATAAAAACTGTGAATTCAGAAATGATTTCAAATGAATTAACAGATGAAGTGAGCTTTTCATTTGTCTGACTTACATCTTCGCTTGCATCACTAAAACATTTCACCTGAGAAATTTGCAGAAACTCCTCACGGGAGTCTACAGCCTGTTTCACTGAAGATGCCTTGTCCCAGGCAACCCTCTAATAATTACTCACTTCACCTGACGATGCAAGGGATGTTCCATTATAACAACATTCTCCCCCTGTGGAGAAAATAGAGTTGAGAACAGAGAGTCTGCAAGGAATAGGAGTCAAAAGCAGTAGAGGAGATAGTGTTAACACACTAGTGAGCTGAGCTCAAAAGATTACAAACAAAATGCCAGCAGACACATTTTCTGATCAGGCTTAGATTCACTGGGACATATTTGCTATCTGGTCCTGAAGTTTCAGTTTTGGAAAAAATGGAGATGACAGCCAGGGTGTCCTCAAGCAGGGAGAGCCCTTGACGCTGAGTTACTTCTCTATGATGTCAACTTAGCTTAAATCTGTTGACCTTCAGGGCAAACAGCAAGGTTAATCTATTTATGTAGGCCTTTCCCTTCCTGGAGTTGCCTTAACAGTTTGTTTCATAGGAACTGACTTCTATCTGAAGAAGTGGGTCTGTCCCACGAAAGCTCACCTAATAAACTATTTTGTTAGTCTTTAAAGTGCTACTTGACTGTTTTTTGTTTTGATACTGTATAGACTAGCACGACTCCCTCTCCGTGACTTCTATCAGTTTGACAAGTATCAGAGAGGTAGCCGAGTTAGTATCTTCAAAAACAACAAGAAGTGGCACCTTATAGACTAACAGATGCATCTGCTGAAGCAGGTCTTTGCCCACAAAAGCTTATGCTCCAATATATCTGTTAGTCTATAAGGTGCCACAGGACTTCTTGCTGCTTCTATCAGTTTGTTATTTAAGAAGCAATTCTTGGTAATAGTTTTCCATACATATACAGCGTACAATGGGCTTATTTTAATAAGAAAATAATATTTAAAAATTTATATACTGGGGAGGTAGAGGGAGAGACAGGATGGAGAATGAGTACAACAAGCATCCCTGCACAATCTCCTGTTAATAATGAGAGGGTGATAGAAGGAGACTAAAATTAGGAACTCATGTTAAAGAACTCATGTACAATTATTATAGACATATGGAATACATGATCACTTTAGAGAACTTGCGTGATAGATAATACTGCACCTACTAGAAAACAGTTTGTTAATCCTCTAATTTATTAGGCAGAATAACAACAGAAGTGGAAAAACTGTAATATGGATTCTAAGGGATTTAAATTAATTTATTTTTTCATGGTAGCTACAAGCTCCTTCCAAGGGGAAAACACAAAGCATCATGTCTTGAGGATGATACCATGTAAGTTTCAAATGGTGGATGTAGTTACTCTCCCTCAAATCATGAACCTCCCACATTGACTCCAAAGGGTCAGAAATCAATTTTTTTTTACATAAGAATATAGACTATCCCACAAAAAATTACAGCACTTCCTCAAATGTGGAATGAATATTACAAGTAAGTTGGGTAATTGGTCTGAGTTCAAATTAATTTTTAAAGGTCTTTTAAGGAATGAGGTGCAGTGTCACAATATTTTTGGTCCTGAATTTTCTTGTATTACCCTTGTATTATAGCTGAAAAATACTGACATTTTATGTATTGCCTATGTGAATACAATAACTAGTCATATTTTTACATGATTCTTCACTGATGAAAGTTTCTCCTTCTATAAGGGTACAGAATAGAGAATTACAAATCAAACTGACTTCTTTTAAAAGGGTGCCACATCCCATTGATTTCAAAAAATTGAGACTGATGACAAAGATGATGAAGAAGACAAAGTAGGTATGGTATGGCTGTTCTTAAATGTGGTTATGGGCTTCCCTCTGATTGTAAGTAATGAGAGGCAATGACCACCCTGGAGAAGTGTACCCCCTGAAAACAGTAGGAAGTTGTAGACATTTTGAAAGAAGATGCCTTTTCATGAGTTTCTCTGGAGGAAAAGATTTTAGACACCTCCCTCTGCTGAGAAATAAATATCCAGTTGTAAAAAATAGTGTTTCCAATATACTCGTAATCTCATTATTTTGGAACACTTTAAGCACCACATGAGCTGGGGGTGGTGAATCACATGCATCTCTCACATAAACACTAAACTGCTTTAATCATAATCCTGAAATTATTGCATTGTGTCATTACTGGATGCCCTAACTGTGCATTTCCATATTTTCATGTTTGCATTTGTTTTAAGTCTAAACTTAAGTTTGAATTTCCTACATTTACAATGCCTAGTTTCCTACATTTACAATGCTTAGTATAAAACATACCTAATGCATATATTACCCTAAATTTTAAATTAATAGGAATGTACATATAATTTAAAATCTTTTTATTAACCAACTCAATGTTAACACAGTTTTTTTTCTGGAAATATGTATATAAAATTGCATATTTATCTTCTAATCCTCTAAAACTAAAATATTCAGGGGTATGACTCACTGTCTATATACCTACAGTGCCGAGTATAATGTGGTTTCAACCCCTATTTGGCCTCTGGAAGCTATGATAACATATTATCATTGATATTCCCTGTAGCGTAGCGCCTGGAACTTAATCAGGGATTGACTGTTCAATGTACAGGGGTACTTGTTACAAGTCCAGGCTACATTCCTAAATGATGCAACTTATAAAGGGAAATTAATATCCATAGGGAATAATAATAGTAATAATAATAAAAATAATAATAATAATAATAATAATTAGCTTGAGATACATTTCCAACACATACAATTAACACAGGTGTGGTAAATATAATGTACCTATAATCCACAAAAAACAAATACAAATAGAATAGAAATAAATAAATACAATAAATAAATAGATAACCAATACATTAATTAATAGACAGACAGACAGACAGACAGAGATAAAGCCAGCTCCCCAGCAGTCTCCACTAGCTCCCCAGACAGTCCTTGCTGTTCACCGGCTCCTCAATGGCTGCTCACCAACTCCCTGGTGGTTCTCCACCTGTCTTCGTGGCTCCCCACCGGTCCCCCACTTCCCCATGGCTCTCCACCTGCCCTCACAGCTCCCCACAGTTCTCCACCAGTCCCCCAACAGTTTCCCCCTGGCTCTCTGCTGGCTCCCCGCAGTTCCCCACCACTCCCCTGGCTACCTGCCAGCTCCTCCTTGACTGCACTCAGCTCCTCACCAGTCCCCCATGACTTCAGAGGTCACTTCTATGGCCCCTGCACTACAGCATCTGCTGCCCAGCCACCACAAAGCTCTGCTATGTTCCTGGCTTTTGGTCCCTAAATGACTAAGTGTGGATCAGTGCGACTTATAATGAATCTGCTTTCCTGAATTAATGATACTTATGCTAAATGATTTATAGTTAAGACGTAGTTTGCAATCCTTGTGTCATGGACAACAAAACAAGTGAATGGGATAAAAACAGTGTGAACTGGTGGGAAATAAACGTAATTTAACTCAGAAATGGAAGTCCATTATAAATTTTCAATAACAATACAAAAATTTCTAGAGAAGACTAGCACATTGTTTCAAAGGTCACTTCTCTGAGCAGTATCAGAAATATTTCCTATATAAATTTATGTTTTTAAGCGACTGCTTAAGCAGCTTCTACCATTTCCACCAAGTTTGTTTTTACGGAGGATAGCTTATTTTGCCATTAGTGAAATTAAGAGGATAGCGCATCCTCTGAAATCAGCAGGAATGCTAAAAGTAATGCTAAGGCAAGTATTAAGGAATGGCACCACACTCCACTAATATTAGATGAACACATTTCAAACCATTATGGGCAGTACAAAAAGTAGTGTTCCCTGTCTGGGAGAGAGAGACTAAAGCTGGCCATAAATTTGTTGACAGATGTCCAGTGTCTTTTCTATTCACCACTTCAGTGAAGTGCTATTATAAATACTGTGGAGGAATTAGGTATTATCTACAGTGACGATAAGTAGCTGCCCTGTCCTTTCTCAGGTCAAACTAGTAAGCCCACTGACAACTATGGGAGGGTTTTATTTTTCTCCTCAGAGAAAGGGCTGCTAAAATGGGTTCCCTTTTATTTTTAAAAGGGACGAATAACAGAAATCAACAGAACAGCAGTCTCTAATAAATGCCATGAAGGACCAATAGATGGTCCACTTTCAGGATCCCATTACACAGGCAGCACAGAACAAGAACCACCATGCCCAAAGGCTCTCCTTTGGGTTTCAGGTTCTATGGGAGAGAAGGAAGGCGTCAACAATGAATATCCTTAGGTGTGCGATATAGGTGTGGTAATTTGTAAAAGTGAAAATGGTACTGCAGGTGGGAAAAGATTTATATACAAGAGGGGTAACTCTTCCTTGGTCATTTATGGGTAGGTTATGAGTATTTGCCACCAGCAATCCATTCTCACAGTGTAATGATTTGAAGCGGTGGTGAGGAGTGGAATGAATTCTTCTGCCAAGCACCCCTTAAAATGACTGTGTGTCATCAATGGAACAGTGATCTTTATTTTTTTTCCAAGCTGTGAAGATAAATATGCATTTCTTATATCCCTTCCTTCTATGTGATATTATCTGTCATTTAAACCATGAATGTGTGTGTCAAGTAGCCGACTCATACACAACAGATAAAAATGTTCAAATAATCATTCATGGCTCAGGACAAAGGTAATAAAGTATGTCTTTTAAGCTATTCTGCGTCTCATTCTATGAGCAAACAAGCAACAAGATTAAAAGTAATTTAACAAGTGAATACATTTATTAATATCTCATTTATAAAATACATATTTTAGCATAAGTCTCAGAGAGGTAGCCATGTTAGTCTGTTTCTTCAAAAAACAAGAAAAGCAGTCCTATAACACCTTAATATATAACACATATATATTAATAATATTTTAGTCTTTGAGTGCTACAGGACAGCTTTTTTATATGTTTGCAATAATATTAAATGAACTATCTGAATATTCTGATTAATTAGACAGAAAACAAATTCTTACCAAGGTCTGAGTTAGATATTCATTTTCTTGTTTTACACTCAAACTGTCAAATACTTTAAGTCTGATAAAATGTCTGCTTATGGAAATTGTTTTTTTTTATATCGGCTAGATAGAAAACACAATTTCAGAGAAAACTATTTCTACATGATACTGAACTGATATGCGACAAATCCCATTACCTTTATTTAATATAAACTTTTATAGACCTGCATGAAATGACAACAAAATAAACATAGTTCTTTTGTTGTACCTGCACAAAGTGGTATGGCTTTCAAAATAAAAAACAAACAATACACTGGAATAATACACAAATAGTGACACAAACCAACAAAAATCGGGAAGCGTGAAGTCACGACTAACTGACTTTTTCATCCGTTAACTCATACCATTTTTAAAACAAAGGCACAACTTTAGCAATGTCAACTTTATCTGTGAATTTTCTGTCACCAGTGAAAGGAGTGTTTCAAGTTTTGCGCATTTACAGAATTACTATCACCTTGACAGTCTACTTACTCCTTGGTGATAACAAAGCATGCATTAATGTAGTTTTTCATTAAGTCTTTCATGGCAAGGCCTACAATGGCTGGAGTTTATAGACCCGTATCTCTTATATGGAGGCCCTTTGCCTCCTGCACTAGCTCCCATCTCTTTTCTAATTTAATATTATTATTTCAACTTTACAAAATTGCCATTAAAAGGTACTAACCCTGGCACACAGTATACTCAATATATACAATGAATGTGAATGATAATAAAAGAACTTCAGCTGAACTGGCAATGCAGCCTTTTCTGCAGAATATATAGTGCCTTTGCACACCTATTTTCCTTTCTTTTTGTCTTTCTTCCCAAGATTATGCACATCATCTTTTACCTTACTATGTTCCTCTAAGGCTCACTGTTTAATTGAAAGCTACTGTTTGCATCTATACATAGGACCTGATGGAACAGAAAAATAACCTAGCTATAATTCTGAAACAAGGTCCGTTTGATGTCCAGTGTGTTGAAGCCTGCCAAAATGGATTCCGGAAAAGTATTCCTACAGGCTGGGTCTACACAGACCTTAAGTGCTGCAGCTTCATGGAAACGAGCAATTGCAGTTGGGAAGGTCCAGGTTGAACATTCGGAAAAACTTTTTCACTAGGAGGATGGTGAAGCATTGGAATGGTCTACCCAGGGAGGCAGTGGAGACTCCATCCCTGGAGGTGTTTAAGTCTCACCTTGACAAAGCCCTGGCTGGGCTGATCTGATGGATTTGGTCCTGCCTAGGGGAGGGGGCTGGACTTGATGGCTTTTTAGGTCTCTTCCAGCTCTATTGTTCTATGATTCTATCACTTGTCTCTCCCGGTTTTCTCCAATCATCATAACATTCTCAGCTGTGTTGCCTGCAGTCAAATAGCCACTTCACTTCTTGTCCCCTCCACCTCTGCTTCTGAAACTTTTGAAAATGAACCCAATCATGACTGTGCTGCAATCCTGCTGTCCATTCCATCCTTAGAGTCTCTTTTCCAAGCATGTGTTGGAAAACACTTCTCAACACACAATGCTGAATTTGTAATGAAAAAGGTGCCAGGCCTCAAGTATTTACAAGCAGGTGGGAACAGATTTATATTCAAGGAAGCCCAAAGTGTCTGGACTGTGAATTGCTATTCCACATCTGTCACGGCGAGCTCTGGTGACATGGAGAATGATTGGAAGAGCAAAAGGGGCTGTCCTCATAAACAAGTATTGTCCACAATGCTAATGACATTGCTAGCCTCTAGGAAGCTCAGAGAACATCATAAAGTCTCAAGGGGAGCAATCAGAGGCTATTAGCCCATCACACCCCATACTGATTGGCTATTACACGGATGAAAGACGGGAATTTATGTCAACCATAATGGGTTACTTTAATAGCCTGAACGTTGGACTATTCAACAAGTCCAACTGCTCAGTCCTCAATGTTATACAGCAAGAGGGGGTTGCACGGCACTATTGCTATTACTTTCTCTCCTGGCAGTATACATTTCTCTCTTTGAAGTATACATTTCAGTGTAGCTCAAGAAGTTTGTGTTTGCTGCTCTGACTTTTAGTACTCTTCACTACCTCTAAGCTGCTACACAGTAAATAGCTGGGCTCTTGCTCCACTCTGAATCGTCCAGGCTTGCTGCATGTGTCCCCCCATGTGAGTGGGAGAAGATCTGCCAGCTGGAGAAAAACTCTATCCCTCCCATCTAGTCTAGGTAAGTGGAATCTAAGACCACCCTCACTGACAACACTGACTCAGTAATTCACATACCTGCACCCCCTGATCTGGCCCATCATGGAAGGCTGCATGGTCCTAAACAGCTCCTTCAGTTACAATCTTCTTGTGCCAAGTTTGCTCCCTCCAGACTGAGTGCCTACTGGCTACAACGGGTACTGAGTCATGGAAGTCAGAACATATCAGCCTCAAAATGTTGACTCACTGTCCACAAAGATTACAGGCTCTGCTGATTAGAACCATCAGACAGTGAAACCATGGTCAGTCTCTGGTGCATTTACCCACTGATCCAGAGGAAGTTATGACTGCTTTACAAGGGGGCAAAAAAGGTCCACTGACCAGGCTTCTTCTGCCACTGAAGATGTACCTGATTGACTCCTACTGAAATCACAGCCTCTACCATAAACTGAATGGGGTGCCTTGCTAAGTATTGCTTCTTTTTGATGAAGTAGGAAACCGTGTGCTTTTTATTCTCAAAAGCAGGGAGTGACTACTCTATAAACTAGTGGACCTGGCCTCACACAGAGGGGAAGTTTTTCATGTCCCCTGACCACCAGTCTGCTACTTCATAGGATAACTCAAATTCTTGCTGTTTTTCATGGAGTGAGACAAAATACAGTCCCAGAGAGTCAGGAATCCAGAATGCAAACAATAAATAACAAAGCAGACCAAGACTTTGTTTTTTCCAAACAGGTTGTGGTTAGATTTATTATTATAATTACTGAATAGCTGTACTCTCACTGGAATCAAAATATTTCTTCTCTTGTACTTTCTCTAACATATCAGGGGCCTTAGGAATTGAACTAGTATTTTTAAACATCTTGACTTCTGATTGACTCAGCTTTTTTGTCTTAATTATACCTATACTTAATTTTCATTCTCAGGCATCACCTTATTGTGAACACAGTAGTAACTACTTGTGCAAATAGGAATATAGTTCCCTTCTTATTAAAATATTACACTACTCATTGGAGCTTCTAAAAATCTAAAGAATATTACATGTCAAAACTTATACTATCTGTCTCCATGAAATATAAGCAAGTTATCCATTGCTGATATCAGTGGGTTCTGAAGATAACTGAAATCATCTGTTCTTTTTTCCGATACCTAATTAATCTTACCCAAATGTTTGTACTTATATAGGGTGAAAATTTAATCATGTTACAGTTAACACTAGTCATTCATTAAAATACTTACGAGAGCAGGTGGCAGTTTGCCATTCTAGGCACTGTCCATATGGAAAGGAGATGATATAGGCATTTGAGTCAACACATCGTTTTGTACTGCTGCACCACATACATTCCAAGCCATTGCTGGTGCAGTTAGAGCATGTCGTTCGCAGGGAACATGGTTTTTTGCAGGGTCTAGCATTTTGATTAGGACTAACTGCAAGAAAACAAGAAAGAGTTAATACATTTAACACAAATTTAATCTCTGTTGTTTTAGCATTATGTAGTAGAGAAGAGACAGTTAAACTAAAAGGGATTGTCTCCTGGTTTGCGAACAATTTCAGTCAGGTTTACTGTATGGTATGCAAATTGCCTTTTGCAAAAGTTATCCTAATCTTCAATATTCCATTGTGTAATCATCTTAAGTCACATTGTATCTCCAAAAGATTTCATCTAAAACTGATAAGAATTTTACTTATATACCACATTAGTAAATTTAGTATTAATTGCTCAATAGTTACAAATATATGCATTATATCAACTATGAAACTACTGTACTAGGTATAGCAATATATGATCTTCTGGTTCCTTTTTGTTAGCTAAGTAGTAAATAGCCACGAACAAGTTATTTACTTCATCACTGATATATTTTCTCTTGAATGTTCCTTATATAAGGGTGTGAGCTATCAAACGAACATCTGCCCCCAGATACACACTGTACATTTAATACAAATTCAAAGAGAAAATAACAAGGCAAGTATTATTTAATGTATAAGAAGCTTTTGCTTCAGACAACATGTTGTCTATCCTGATCATGATGGGTGCGTCTACACTAGCCGGCTACTTTGAAGAAGCCAGCACAACATCGAAATAGCACCCGTCGCGTCTACACATGCCATGTGCTATGTCGATGTTGAAATCGACATTAGGCGTCGAGACGTCGAAATCGCTATTCCCATCCAAAGATGGGAATAGCGCCCTACTTCAACGTTGAACATCGAAGTAGGGTGTGTGTAGACGATCCACGTCCCTCTACTTCGAAATAGTGGGGTCCTCCATGGTGGCCATCAGCTGAGGGGTTGAGACGCTGTGTCCAGCCCCTGCAGGGCTCTATGGTCCCCGTGCGCAGCAGCCTCTAAAGAACCATGGACCCGGATTTCCTGTGGCAGGAAGCTGACAGCGTGCAGGCAGCAGCACATGCATGTGCTAGCCCTGCACGCCCTCCACAGACCCTGACCCCTCTAACCAGCACCATGGCATCGAGCCAGCCCCACAAGTGCCCCCAGGGCTCCCCTCCTGAGGGGACCCAGGCACCCCAGCAGCCAAGCAGGAGCCAAAAAAGAGGTGGGGCCCCTCCTGGTCAGAGGCTGATCTCCGAGACCTGCTGGGGCTCTGGGGTGAAGAGGAGGTGCTCCACGTGATGGGACGCAAGCGGCGGAACACAGAAGTGTTCGCCCAACTGGCTGAGGGCCTGGCCACCCAGGGTCACCCTGCCCACACTCCGGATCACGTCCGGAGTAAGGTGAAAGTGTTGCGGCCTGGGCCCGGGACTCAACCAGACGGTCTGGGGCTGTCCCTGCCGCTTGCCCCTATTACAGGGAGCTCAGGGCCCCGGGACACCTCCTCCCCTCCGGCCACCCTTGACACCACAGCCGACGAGACCCAGCAGGCCTCGGAGCCAGAGTCTGGCCTGCAGGCCAGCCCTGCACCCCAGGCCCCAACCGAGGAGCCCCCCCTCGGGACAGTGGACGAGGGGTCCAGCAGCAAGGAGGGGGGCTCCTCATTGACCTCCCCTTCCGGAGCACCAGCCAGGCGTCTACCCACCGGGCTTCCCCCAACCGCAGCAATGGACGATCAGGTACATACCCCACAGAGCGCACACCTACGGGCCAGGGGCGGGGGCACCAGACACGACCGAGAGCCTCACACACCCCCAGCAGACCCCAACCTGCAAATGCCCAGCCACAGTACGGTGCCAGGATGGAGGCACGGCCATCAGTGCCCGTCAGTACCCGCACCCATGGACAGCACTCAGCCTTAACCCCAGGGGCGGGGGGACAATGCTATGGCAACAGCCAACAGGGACGTCACACCCACTGACAGGGACAGAGACCCAGCACCCTAGATGGGGCGGGGGAAACGGGCCATGGGCCAGGGCACTGTACTAACAGCCTTCCCCTCCCTCTCTCCCTCTCTGCAGCTGCAGTATCCGACACCCCAAGCAGCCAGGCACCCTCCATTGTCCCTGACAGCCCACCGGAGGTCAGCCACCGCCAGGGCCCAGAGACACCCCCAAGGGCAGTGGGACGGTCCCGCCACCGCTGGACTCTGGGGATGGCCCCTGAGGACCTCCAGCTCCTGGCAGCTCTCCAGTGGCAGACGGAGGTGGCGGAGGAGAGACTCCACTTCAACCGGGAGGAGTCCACCCGGTGGTGGGCGGCATGGGAGGACTTCATGGGGGTCTTCTGGGACATAGCTGGGTCGATCCAGGAGGCCATCGCCTGGCTCCCACCCCCCGCTGCTCCCCGGGTCACCCTCCCCGCCACTCCACCCGAGGCCCTGCCTGCTGCCCCACCCACCTCACCGCCTGCTGCCCCACCTGCTGCCCCACCTGCCGCCTCACCCGCCTCGCCACCTGCAAGCTCCACAGAGCCCACTGGGGCTGAAGACCAGCCAGTGGAGGCTTCCCGGCCGTACTTGCCGGTCCTCCCAGCCCCCAGCCAGCCACACCGGGGACCACGGACACGGGGGGGGGAGGGGTCGTGAGCCATACCCACCAGGAGTCGCGCACCTCTACCCTCACCCCGGACTGATGGGCCAACGGCCGAGCCGCCCTCCGGGCCCCCATGTATATAGTTGTCCCCCTTTTTGTATATTGGTTGCAGTTTCTGTTGTGAACAAAACAAGTTAGCAGTTTTCGGAAAAAAAAAAGGTTTTATTTTCAAAAAAGCTGGAGGCGTGTGCTTGTTGGGGGGTGGCGTGCGGGTGTGCGGGCAGTGCAGACTGTGTTGCAGGGGGCCTTCCAGGGAAGGCCAGGGAGGTGCTCAGGTGTCTCCCTGATCGAAGTGGGCCCGCAGGGCCTCGTGGACCCATACCCCCTCATGGTGGGCTGGGCAGCTGGGTGTGGCGGCTGGCTGGGTGAAGCCCATGCCGGCATCGACTGCCCACCCCTGGACAAAAGCATCCCCCTTGCTCTCAACGATGTTGTGGAGTGTGCAGCACGCGCCCACATCCTGGGGGATGTTTTGGAGGCTGACATCCAGTCGGGCAAGGAGGCACTGCCAGCGGCCCATCAGAAGGCCAAATGTCCTCTCCACCACCTGGCGGGTGTGGTTCAGGCGGGCGTTGAGCCGCTCCTGGCTGGCGTTGAGATGGCCAGGGTACAGGTGCATGAGCCAGGGCTGGAGGGGGTAGGCCACATCCTCCACGAGGCAGAGGGGCATGGCGGTGTCCCCCAGAGGGATCTCCCTCTGGGGGATGTAGGTCCCCGCCTCCAGCCGGCGGCACAGACCATAGTTCTTAAAAACACAGGCATCGTGTGTGCAGCTGGGCCAGCCCATGTACACGTCCTGGAAGTGGCCCCGACTGTCCACCATGGCCTGCAGGACCACGGAGTGGTAGCCCCTGCAGTTTATGTATCTTCCTCCACTGTGGTCCAGGGTGCGGATGGGGATGTGGGTGCCATCCAGGGTCCTGAAGCAGTTCGGGAACCCCATGGAGGAGAATCTGGTGACGGCTGCGTCCAAGTCCCCGAGTCAGACGACCCTCTGGAGCAGCATGGCGTTAAGCGCACAGACCACCTGTGGGGAGGAAACACAGACACCCATGAGGCTGCACAGGGTGCCCCAGGGCCCTTCCCCCAGGCCCCCATCCTGGGCACCTCCCCGAGTACCCCCCCACCCAGCCCCTCCCTCCCCAGCATCCCTCCCTTCCCAGCCCCATACCCGGCCCCCCCGCCCCCCCCAGTGGGTGAGTGCCTGGGCCTCCTTACCTCCATGACGACGGCCCCGACCGTGGCCTTTCCCACTCCAAACTGGTGTCCCACGGAGCAATAGCTGTCTGGAGTGGCCAGCTTTCAGACCGCTATTGCAACCCTCCTCTCGATGGGGAGGGCACACCACATCCGGGTGTCGTGGTGCCTCAGTGCTGGGGTGAGCCACTGGCAGAGCTCGAGAAAGGTCTGCTGGCGCATGTGGAAGTTCCGGAGCCACATGTCGTTGTCCCAATCCCACATGATGAGCTGCTCCCACCACTCAGAGCTGGTGGGGTAGCCGACAGGGGAGGAAGAGGGGAGCCCAGTGGTCAGGGGCATCCCCGTCTGCCTCTGGGGAGGGCTCCTCTGGCAGGAACCACTGGACGACCTCCCGGGCAGCACCTAGCAGGGCGCTTGCCCCTGGATGACTAGCTGCAGGGCCTCCTCTTCCTGCAGCTGCTGTTGCTGGGTGTCCATAGCTGCTGTGACTTGGTCTATGAGACAGTGGTTACTACTCTGCAGACCTCGTGCTGTGCAGGGCAGGTGTGTCTGGGAGGGGCCCTTTAAAGGAGCAGCTTGCTGTTGACCCGCAAGGGCTAGTCCAGCCTGTGACCCGGTCCGCAGGCTTTGCTGTCCCCTAATTTTGAAGGGGAGTGCTTGTGTGTGTGTGGACGCTCTGCATTTCCTTCTGGGGCGGCTCCTTTCGACGTTCCCCATCACTACTTCAATGTTGAACATCTACGGCACCAGCCCTGGAGGACATGTAGACAATACGCGTTGAAGTAGCCTATTGTGATGTTCTGACTTCAAAATAGGCTACTTCGACGTAGTGTGCTAGTGTAGACGTAGCCAATATGTGTAATCTCTGAAAAGTTATATTCTGAAAAAAAAACTGTATGGTTTTTCTGTTGAATTTTCTTTTGATTACAAATAAAGCTGTAAAATGTGCCAACATGATCAGAATAATTTGAAAGCCCACTTCATAAAAATATGTTGAATGATATTTTTCTGTTATCAAAGGGACTCTTAGAACATTCCTGTAATAAATTTTGGCTAACCTCACACAGCTATTATTATGTACATTCTGAATTACTGGTTACGCATATACATAGCTTTATAGCAAATAAGTTTAATCCTTAAATCCTTCCTCAGTCCTTAACATGGCAGAAACTCTCAATGACTTGACTGGGTAATGGCAGGTAAAAACTAAGTCAGGGTGTCAGGATTTTTCCCATCCTGTATAAGCCTTGGCCAGAGCTTGCTATAATCATAAACAACTTTTAATGTATAAAAAAAAAAAGGTGATGGAATTCAAAAAAGGAACCTCAGAAGCCAATTTTCTTCACCTCCACAGCTGCTGAACCACTTCAATAACACATACAATTGACACCAGTAACAGATGCAAATTTTGATGCTAAACTTGGAAAATACTCTACCAACAGTTTGTCATCTACATTCTTGAGTTATTTAACACATCATTGCACTGTGCCACATCTGTTTGTTCTTTGATAGAGAGAAATATAACAGATTACCATATCTGTTACTACAAAACAGCAGCATGAGGGAAAGAAACAATAGGAAACAGCCTCAGCCAGCAGTAGCAACACAATGCAAATTTATCTTGTAATTACATTGCTATTTAAAATATTACAACTGGCGCATAAGACAACAACAGGCTTGTCGGAATACATATTTTATTTATGGAAGTTAACAAATTTGAGAATTTTGACAGCAAGAAAGCTTCTTTCTACCTGAGTGCACAACAAAATTATCAATACCTTAAAATGCCTTATATGTTACTTTGAACACAAGACCTTCTACAGCATTAGCAAATTCAAGAAGAGGGGAGAAAAAAAGACAACATCAGAACAAAGATATATTAGGATCACTTTCATCCCTATAAACTTTTTTCACTTGTTCTTTACTACAATCTATAAATTTTAATCATCTGCACAACATGAGAGCATTATTCAGATGAAAAAATGCTGAATTACATTAATTTCTTTTCAAAGGGCTAAGTGATCTCCCGTTACAGAATCTCACATGATCACACATTACATTGTCACCAGTCAGCATGGGGGTAAGGTGCAGAGCTAGGAGAATGCTTTAATATTAATTTCTAAGTAAGTGTTTGTAATATATTTCTGTACCCTCTAGAGACCTTTTAAGGTTTTTGTTTTTTTTTTCCCAAAGGCACAAACCTATCCTCTAAGCATAACATGAAGGTTTATGTGCCAACAATATTACTATTTGTGGAGGTTCTGCCTTTTATTACACTTACAGATTGCTTCTTTCTGAAAGCACTTTATAATTTTTGTATAATTAAACCTCCGGTGGATACTATCATCTGCATTTGACAGATGAAGAAACAGTGTTTTTTCAAGACCACCATTAGGAAGTTAGAGGGAGAGACAGGGTTAGAATTGAAGAGATCCTGTCTCCCACTTACGACTCAAACCACTAGGCCATGCCTCTCAGTGGTAGTAAATATACCAATTTGCTCATATTTTGGACCTTTTACGAGTAACATTAGGAAAACCCTCCCTTGTGTAAAGGAAAATTTCAATCTCAATATCATTGCTAGCAACTGGGGACCTGTGACAAGCTAGTGGGCACTGCAGCAACTCCAGGTGAGTGTTGCACACTCATGTCCCAATTCTGAATTTCGAAACATGCAAGTTGTCCCACTGAAGACAACAAGACTACTCATGGGCTTCCCATTAAGCATCTGCATAAGCATTTCCATCGGGGTTTTAGTGATTAGACAGTACTATGGTCTGATTTATTTTCAAGAGCAAAATCATGAAGTACAATGCAGTTCATCTCTCCATAGATTCTCAGAAAAATAGAGAAAAAGTCTGTTCCTCTTATTAATTACAGCTTCCTTCTTATATGTCCTAACTAGATTCAGACCCCATTCACAACATTTCATCCTTCTTAGAACGTGAGAGCAGGTCAGGTAATTCACCATATCTAAACCAATCCAATTAGTTTGCAAAGATTTGAGTACCCAAGGCTAACTAGTAACTACTTCTCTCCTAACTTCTCAGCCCGAGTCCATACACACTGTTAAAAGAAGGTAGAAGAATATATATGCACTGTCAAAAGAAGCAGTCAAGTAGCACTTTAAATATTAGCTTTCGAAAGCTCACCTAATAAATTATTCTGCTAATCTTTAAAGTGCTACTTGACTGCTTTTTGTTTTGATAGTATATGGACTCACACAGCTCCCTCTCTGTTACTGTTAAAAGAAGGTAGAAGAAAAACCTTCTGCTTCCATAATGGGAAAGGTAACTGAGTTCTTTTAAAATTGCCAAAGCAAAGATGGATAAAATAACTCTGTATTAGTTACATTGCTGTAGTATCAATTTAAATGGAGAATATATTGTGAATCAGCAAGATTCATAAATGAAACATGCTTTAGTAGCATCAACTTTGTTGAACACAAAAGAGGCACAATATCAGAGCACAAATTTTGACTTAGAACTCACTGAGGTAGTTGCTGGCATGCTGCAGACTAGCCAGATGGGGTAAATTTCAAAGAAAACCATGTTGCTTTTGAGAACCTCATTTGGTTTCCAAGATTAAAAGCTTCTCGTGCCTTTAAAACATTAAAGTAAAAGCTTCTTGCTGTAATTTACTAGAACTTTTCCCAGAATCCTTCTGTACAATATGAGAATGCCCAACAGGCTGTTCAACCTTTTTAACAAGAACATTTTGATATAGAAGGTTGCTCACCAACAGGTTTTTCACAGACAAGACCATCTGCCTTAGCGGTGCATGGATTTGCTTTCAGCCCCGCCACCTCTGCTCTTTCTAGATAGGCACAGAATCCAGAGTCATTTGGCTCTCCAGGAAGCCACTGCAGTGTTGTGTTTGTGAAAGGAGACATGTCATCCCATCCCCAGTACGAGATGTTGATCTTGCGCAAACCTACCCAAGGTGATATTTTCTATAAAGCAGAATGAAAAGAATATGAAACAATTAGTCAACAGTCAACTACAACACCACCGTTTTTTTCTTCTCTTGGCCTAAGATCAATAGTTTCATAGTGCTGTCAGAGTGGAGCTAACAATGATTTCCCCACCATTTCTCATATTTGGTAATATTTACTTATTGTCAATACAGTTTTCAACTCATTTGTTTTGTCTTCCTGAAAGTTGAAGAAATCTATATGCTTCTCATCTGTTAAAAGTCTATATGATTCTGTTTGTTTAAAGACAGCTCTAATACATGATATCTGATCAACAATTAAAGACATAATAATGCACTCCCTCTGGTTACTGTTCTAGTCATTAACTACCATGGAAAAATGGATAACATAAATGCAAGCAAATAGTAGTGGCACATAAAAAGAAAGGCTCAACAAACAGAAAAAATAGGGGCAAATATTCCCCTGAAAACAGGACTATGTTAATGCAAACAATGTACCCTCTGGTTTGAGCCAGCACTGTCCACATGGGGCAGTCAAAGCACAATGCTCCACAGCTGATTGCCGTGCAGTGTAAACACAGCTTATTTGATATACCCAATTGAGGAAATTTTTGAGAGTAAAAAATGAAGCCCCCCTACCCTGAATACCAGACCCAGTCTAGTGTTTTAACCACAAGTTCCTTTTTCCTCCTGATCATCAAGTGAAGTGTTCTCCCCAACTAATCATTAAACCAAGGTACAACCCTGTCTCTCTCAGATATTAAAGATTATTTGTGTAAGACAGACTTCCCTGGGTTATTAAACAATTCTAAGTAAATCATCTTTATTGCTTAAATCAGTGTTTCTTAAACTTTTTGAGACCACAGAACACCAAACAATAATATTTTTATGCAGAACACCTATGAAAATTTTCTTTAAAAAAAATTAGCAGACCGAAAAAAAAACCCACCCCAAACACACAGCAACATTTACAGCAAAAAGAAAACGAAGTAATTTAATGAGGCATCATAGCAACAAAGTAGTAACACTGTATCTGGTTTTAACAAGAGAAAATATATACCATCAGTGTATGATTTTAAAAAAGTGTCAGACACTCATGACACACCTTTGAGTTGTTCATGGAACACCAATGTTCTGCAAAACATAGTTTAAGAAACACTGGCTTAAATAATACCACATCCAAAGACTCAGAAAAAAAAAACACACACACAAAGGAAAAAACAGATCACTGTCTTAAAAATACCTGATTTAAATTGAATACATTCAGTAGTCCCTTAAAATTAATAGACATTAATAATATATTCCTGAAAATATGGTAAGCTTTATTTATGGAGGAAATACCTAACAAAATGCTATTAGATATTAGCATATTTTAGTAGTATGTTGACGGGATGGGCTCTCATTAGGTGTCAATTATACTACATATAAAATAGTAGCATATGATTGGAAACAAAACTTTTGGTAGAAATGGAATGTGAATTTGTCACAAAGAGTTTTATAGAGCATTTATGCATCGATGTAGAAATCAGGTGTTATGTTCTGGTTAGAAAACGTTTCAATTAAAAACTGAACATATATATTTCCATGCAGCTGGCCAAAATACATGATAAAGGAAGCCTTTGTTCTCTACAATATTCCAACTATACTAAAATGTAGTTGAGAAAGACTCCCTGATTCAGAGCCATCCAGTCCCAGTCAAAGGTATTCTTTCTCCTGCTGTCTTGGACAAGGCCCGCCTCCAACTCTGAAGCAGCATGGAGAAGCATTCTCTCCTCTGGCCAACTTGAGCTAATTATAGAGCACAGCAGTTGGAGAATTCACTCCTTAGTGATTTTATTAATAGATGTAAGCCATGCTTTTAATTTTAAATTTTTCTCTTAGAAACAAAAATCAGTTATTACATAGTAGCTCTTTAACAAAATCAAGTGCTTTTTAAAACTGGTTTATTGTGTTGTATGTCTGAGGGAGTCAAATATCAAAATACAAATATCAAATACATCAAAACAGATACTAGCATTACAGTTAGAGTGTCTCTATTTAGTCATTTAAAAAAAAAGACCATTTATTCTCCAGTTTGTAACTTAAAGCCATTCTGTGGGACAATTTCATAGAATAATACAATCAGAAGGGACCTCAAGAGGTTATTGAGTCCAGTCCCCCTGCACTTGCAGCACGACCAACTACTTTCTCCACACCAGTCAAGCTTTTATAGATATCTAGAACTTCCCCACTCTTGTCCAAGCTGAAAAGTCCCTGATTTTTTAAGTCTTTCCTTATATCTGCACTGTTTCACAACTCTGAACATTTTTATTAAAAAGCTTTATACCTTTTCCCAAATCCAAAAAATCTCTTTTGAAGTGAAACAACCACATATGTTTGCACTATTCAGAGCGTAGGCATAGCATGGACTCACTGAAATTATAACATTTTATGTTTTCTTATCTATCCCTTTTCTAATGGGCTGGTAAACGTTTACAACAATTACTGTTATCAAGGAGGAATGAACAGGGGCAAGAATATTTAGATAAGAATATGGAAAGAGCAGGGCAAAGAATATTTAGGTAAGTTAGATGTATTCAGGTTGGCAAGGTGTAGTGAAATCCACCATAGGATTCTGAAAGAACTGACTGAAGGAATCGGCTTTGAGAACTCATGGACATTGGCTGGGTTCCCAGAGGACTTGGTGAAGGTCAAATATAATACCTACCTTTAAAATGGGGGAAACAGAGAACCGAGGAAATTTTAGACCAGTGAACCTAATTTCAATACCCAAAAACATACTTCACCCAATTATTGAACAATCAGTTTGTAAGCACCTGGAGGATGACAAGATGGTAAATACTAGCACACATGGATTTGTTAAGGGCAAATCATGCCAAACCAATCCAACATCCCTCTTTAATTATCTTGTTGGCCTACTGGGCAAGAGGGAAGCAATAAATATGAAATATTTTGATTTTATTAAGGGTTTTAACAGTTACTTGTAACATTTTTATAAGCATCTTTGGTCTAAATTTCTTTAAGGAAGAGTGAACAACTTGTTGAAGGATCATCTTCAAGATATCAGTGGTTTTCTCTCTCTAACTGCAAGGTAATAAAAAGCATAGTTTGCAAGAGGATAGCTGGGGACTGATACTATTCAATATTTTCATTAACTACTTGGACGATAAACTGGATACTATGTTTATAAAATGTGCACGTGACAATACAGTGGGAGAGGCTGCAATCACTTAAAAAAATCAGGATGAAAATCAAAAGTATTCCCTAAGGTACAATTTAACAAGAGAATTTAATTACCTAAGGAAAATTTGCAAGAAAAGAATGTAAAATGAAGCATGTTGTTCTTCAGAATTTCTCTAATTTTTATGTCGAATAGGACATAATGGAATTTATTACATATCAACAAAGACATAGCAATTTGGAATTAACTCCTGATGTTCTGAGGCAAAATTTCAGTATTTAATGAGCTTACAAATTCTGAATATTTGTATGAATTGGTGATTCTTTTCCACTTCCTCTAATTTGTAGATTAATCTGTATCTTCCCTTTTAAAACTCATTTGTTGGCTTAATAAACTTCAGCATATAAACAAAAATTCAGAGATATACCCAACCAACTTCTAATTGAACTGATTTACCATATTTACTTGAAGCATAATATTAACAAATTTTATTTGACACCAAAACCCATGAATTATATGTAAGCTGCTTTTCTCTTTTAAGTTGTTTCTATTTGCTTGTTTTTAAAGAATTCATATACAGTTCTCCCCTATCTTCAACAGGCACCAATTCTTTCATTTGTTTACCTCCCTTCCTTCTTTAACTGAACTTGATTGTTTTAAGGTGGGAGGCTATTAAGTAGCTATTGATCCTTTTTATCGCAAGGCTCTTCAATGAACCACTATGATGGCTCTTAAATTCAAGTAGTGTACTCATAAAATGAAGAGAGAAATGGAAGCTGTCTACACTCTCTGAAGGAATTCACACATTTTGTGTTATGTATTAATTCTAAACCTGAGGTGTAATTGGTGATAGAATTAGTGCAGAAGTATGGGCTCTGGATAGTATCAAGCAAATTATAAACCTTTATTTTTAAACATAAAGAATTTATAAGAGGCACCTATTACAATAGATTTTTTTCCAATTGTCTCTGGTATAAATGAATGAGTAGGAAAGATTTTTCCTCTCTATACAAATATATCAAGTGAAGTAGATCCATTTCCTTACTTTCAGATGTGAACTCTGCTACATCCATTAATCCTCAAAGATTTTGTTTCACATGAAAGAAACATTTTAAAAGCCTTGATAGCAACAATAAAGGTCAAACTCAAGCACAGATACTTCAGATTAAGGGATACTTCACACCTTACTGTTATTCTGATTATGCTTCAGCATATAAACAAACACTGTCACAAAGACATAAGCAAACACTGTCACAAAGACAAGTCTTTTAAAATTAAATCTCATCCCATGAATCATACTCATTGGAGTCAGAGAGAAAAAAAGCAGACAAAAGAAAATCAAGCAAAAATCTCATAAAAGTTCTTTGACAGCTGATACACATTTAGAGCGACATACAGAATAAATAGAACTGGACAGTCAGATAGGAATGACATTTAAAAAAATCTATGGCTCAGCATAATTCAGTTTCATTTCATTAGAAATTTCTGATAAGTAAATAAATAATCATTTAACCTCAGAATCCTTTTAAAGTGATTGCATTTGTCTACCTTTGCTGTATGCCATATATAGGTTATCACAAATATATGTAACTGCAGTGGCTCAAGATATAATTCATTTAAATAAAGATATTCTTGGTAGAATGTCACCTTGCAGAATTTATAGCTTTGAAATCTAGCAGCAATCTAGCATTCCAAAGAAATATAGTCATTTCTCATCTATACGACAAGCCAGCCAGCAAACTGTGAAATCAACAGTCGGTCACAGGTAGTTTTCTTATATTTTATATTGCAGCGTGATGCATTGTTGTAGTTGGCTACATCTACACTAGCCCCAAACTTCGAAATGGCCATTTCGAAGTTTACTAATGAAGCGCTGAAATGCATATTCAGCACTTCATTAGCATGTGGGCGGCTGCGGTGCTTCGAAATTGATGCGGCTCGCAGCCGTGTGGCTTGTCCTGACGGGGCTCCTTTTCAAAACGACCTTGCCTACTTCAAAGTCCCCTTATTCCCATGAGCAGATAGGAATAAGGGGACTTTGAAGTAGGCGGGGTCCTTTCGAAAAGGAGCCCCGTCAGGACGAGCCGTGCAGCGGCGAGCCGCGTCAATTTCGAAGCGCCGCGGCCGCCTGCATGCTAATGAAGTGCTGAATATGCATTTCAGCGCTTCATTAGTAAACTTCAAAATGGCCATTTCGAAGTTTGGGGCTAGTGTAGACACGGCCGTTGTGTTGGTTCCAAGATATCAGAGAAACAAGTTCAAGAAGATAATAACTTTCATTGGACTAACCCTTGTTGCAACCAGATGTCACCTCAAGAAGATCCCTGTGGAATTTCAAAGGTTGTCCAACAGAAGTTGGTCCAATAAAAGATGTTACCTCAGGTCTGATGTACACCACACAGACCTATATTGTGTTACCAGTGCTGGTTTTTTGTTTGTTTGTTTGTTTGTTTAAACAAAACAAGGGAGCAAGCTCCTCACTCTTCCATTGTCCCCCACCCTCACCAGCCAATCCCATGGCTGAGGCTGCCGAGTACCGGCAAGTACCAGGACAAAAAAAAAAAGCAGAGTATTACTACATTGGCTCAAGGTATGAGCACACCTCATAGCAGTGCATTTACATTGTACAGATATTATTATGTCAGCAGAAGAGCTACTGCATTTTGCAGTAACTATACTAACAAGAGAGCTCTCTCACATCAACATAGAGTGTCTTCATGGTTTAAGTACAGATATGTTCTCACTCACCATTTTTTTTTGTCTTCGCAAGCAGGAAAAATATCAAGTAAACAATTTATACAGACTTTTCTAAAGGACCTATTAATCTTGTAATTCTATTTTTCTGCAAATTTAGTATTATTGCTTCTCAAAAAAGTAGTAAGATATAATATGTCTCAAGACAACAGTAGATACAAATCAAGAGACATACAATATAGGCAATGTATTACTTTCCTTAGCAAATAGGAGAAAAGCAAATGTTTTTCTTAAGGGAAAATAAATCAGCTTATACTGTTCCCTTCCTATATTTGCTAAAAATAACAACATGCACTTCTTTTTTAAAAACTTAGTATAAAATGATACTTTAATTTATAATAAATATGATATTAAATTCTTGCATTTAGAACTGATACAGCACAAACCTCTGCAAAGGGCAAAATTACACTGCCATTTCCTTGGTAAGAATCTTAATTTGACTGCAACACAATGACCTTGCAAATCAGCTGCTAGCTTGAAATATATTTTAATTGTTATTCATACTTGTTTTTTCACCCTGTCTGTAAACCATAAGGTACTATAAAACTAATTTTGTTTTGCAGTCCAAGGCATATTGTATGGTATAAAACCCAGAAAATACATATAAATAGTTCAATGTCTTGTTTGTTTATTAGATATGATTTATCAGTGTGGAACCTCAATATTTTTCTAATGCTGTACTTTTTAATTAATAATTTGAGTTTTTTTAAAACATTCATCCTAGGAAGACAAAAACATAGAATGGCCACACTGGGTCCATCAAGCTCAATATCCTGCCTTCTGACAGTGGCTAGTGCCAGATGATTCAAAGGGACCAATCAGAACAAGGCAACTGATCCACCCCTACGGACCATTCCCAGTCTCAAGCAGCAGGACACAGCATTCAGTTGCATCACTGACCAGTTTGGCTAATAGATACTGATGGACCTTACTTATTTAATTATTTTTAATACAGTTACAGTTTTGACCTTTACAACATGCCTTTGAAAATGACTTCCATGGGTTGATAGTGTATTGTGTCACAAATTACTTCTTCATGCTTGTTTTAATTTTGCTGACCATTAATTTCACTGGGTGACCTCTGGTTCTTATGTTATACAAAGGAGTAAATAAACCTTCCTTATTTACTTTTTCCAGACCACAAAAGATTTCATAGACCTCTATTATATTGTCTCTGAGTCATCTCTTTTCCAAAGCTGGGAAGGCCAGTTTTTTTATCTGCTTTTGTGAATAAACTGTGTATACCCCTAATCCTCTCTATTGGTCTTCTCTACATTTTTTTCAATCCTAAAATACCTATGTGTAGACAGAGCAACCAAAACTTCCTGCAGTATTCAAGGTGCAAGTGTACTAGGGATATACATTCTGGCATTGTCATTTTTTTTTGTCTTCTAATCTATCCCTTTCCTAATGGTTCCTAACAATGTTAGTTTCGTTGACTGTTGTTCCATATTGAGCAAATGTTTTCAGAGAACTATCCATGATGATACCAAGATCTTCCTTGAGTGATTTTGTATGCACGTTTGTGATTACATCTTGCTATGTGCATTACTTTCCATGTATCAATATTGAATTTAATTTGCCATTTAGTTAACCTAGTTAATCTGTTTTAGGAGATACCTTTGTAACTCTTCAGTCAGGTTTGGACTTAATTATATTAAGTAATTTTCTATTGTCTACAAACTTTGCTACCTTACTGTTTATTCCATTATTCCATTCCAGCTCAACTATAAATATTTTGGACAACACTTGTCCTACCAAAGATTCTTGGGAGACCCACTTTTTATGCATTCTGAAAATAGACCATAAATTCCTACCCTTTGTTTCCTATCTTCTAACTGGTTACTCATCCATGAGAGGATCTTCACTCTTATCCCTGGACTAAATATTTTGCTTAAGAAACCTTGGTGAGAGACATTAAAGGGTTTCTGAAAATCTAAGTTCGAAGGACCTGTTGGACTGTTCTGCACACGTTACTTGACCCCTTAAACAAATTCTAATAAATAGGCCTGATTTACTCTCACAAAGGCCATTACTACTCTTCCTTAACAAACTACAATATGTTCAATTATATTAGTGATAACTGGCAAGATCACCTCTTGGGCCTTTTTTTAAAAAGTGGTGTCACATTAACTATTGAACAGTCATCTGATACAGCACAATGGGTTACATGCCAGTTAGTAGTTTCAGAACTCTTGGGTGAATGCCCTGTGGTCATACCCACTACACTAGCCCACTATCTTGTCTTTCCACAGTGGCCAATGTCAGATGCTTCAGAGAGAATAAATGAACAGGAGATCATCAAGTGATCCATCTCCTGTCATCCTTTCCCAATACAACTCTTTTTATTTGGACGGATTTTTCTTCAGATCCTACCTGTATTTTTTTGAACTTCTATTCTCTCACTTTTAATAGGACAGTGTCTCCAATTAAGAAATCCTTCTTTCAGGAATTGTCCTTCAGGAACTTTGTGTTCCTCCTGATCTGTCAGCTTCTCTCTCCCTGTAGTTTAAAACTCTTCTATAATTAAATTTTACATGCTTGCAAGCTGGCTCCTTTTTTTGTTTAGGTAGATTCCATTTTCCTATATAAGCATCTCCAAATATGTTCCCTAGGCCCCAATAAACCTATAATCCTCTTCCCAACATTATCATCTTACCCATGCTTTGAGACCCAGCATTTCTGCGTGTTCAACTGGCCCTGCAAGTGGAATTCCAAGAATTTCAGAAAATGCTACAATAGAGGTTCTGGGCTGTCATTTTATCAACATAAATCTGGACTCTATGACCTCTCACCTACCCTTCCCCATGTCATTGGTATCTACATGCACCGTTGTCATGAGGTGCATTCCACAATTCTGATGGGAATATGATTATAATATGACATAACTGGAATATGTTTTATGAGAAATGTGTCATGTGATACCATTAGAAAAGTTATAATCTGCTAAATATTTATATCATCTTTGTGCATGTATCAGTCATATATTTGAAGTCAGACGTATGAAGTATAAACCTGTATTACTATCATAGTCATGCTAATTGAGCACCTTTAGTAATGCTCAAGGAACTTTATGGCCGAATACCCAGGACAATGATCTGTGAATAGACTTGTTTCTCCTATAAGCCTGAGAGAAGAGTCTAAGGTGATTCCTATCAACACATGCGGTAACGTCATCTGATCCTAGAATCCATTTTGGATGTTGTATTTTTCCACAAGAGCAAAGGGAAAGTTTAGACTAAACACAAAGATTCACATCTTTTGCAAAATCCTTTTAAGATAAGAAGATCAGGGTTGCCAGTTCTCCCCTGAGATTCTACCCAAGGTGACTGGAAACTGAACAGGGAAGAAACTGGGCCCATAATGGACAGATGTCTTGTCTGTGACAAAGATTATTAAAACAACTTTTAGGGTGAGATATTACAAGTAACTAATTTCTTTAGTATATTAGGCTTAGTTTGCATGCTCTATTTTGTGTAGTTACCTGTTCTGTGCTATCTCTTATGACCAGTTAAATCCTCCCTTTTCTACTTAATAAAATCACTTTTGTTTATTAATAAACTCAGTGTAAATAATTGTTACCTCTGGGGACAAAGAGTCTGTGCACATTTTCACTTACACTAAGATACAGGGTACATTTTATGAGCTTACTCTGGATGGAATTCTATGCAGCATAAGACAGATTTATCTGGCTTTCAGCTCCCAGCAGGGCTAAATATCTGAGTCCTGAAGACAGGTACCTTGCTGTGCTATTAAGCTCATTACCTAATGAATAAAATCATTAGTCTTTAAGGTGCTGTAGGACTGCTTATTTTCAGTAAAGGTCAGCAGTTTTTGGGACATGGCCTGGACCTCATGCCTGTGTTGTGCCTCAATAAGACAGGGTTACAGAATGCCCAGGATGTCAGGGAAAGCAGGCTTAGTGAAATCTCAACGCTTGCTTATTAAGTGCATCTGACTTTCATGCTCCTTCTTTAAAATATTATGCAAAACTCTCCTTTTTACTGATCCTGCTTGCTAGCCCTTCTGGTCCCTTTCAATCTTACTCTTTATAATAACTGTGCTCTCTAAGCCACACATGATATAGGTGGACCTTCCAACAGTCAAAAACAACATCATCAAATGTTAGACTGAATAGCTAAAATCCACACACAAAATGGTGACTTGCTCCCACAACTACCTACATTGTACAGCAATTAACACACACATCCTTTCCTCCTTCATCCCATTTCCTGGCCCACATAGCTATAAAGAGACCTCGCAGCATACGTAAACCTCAACAGTTCAGAATGGGCCTTCTTCCCAAAAAATGATCTGCTGGCAGTCTCCCCTTTTCTAAATCTAATGAACTCCAGCTCAGGAAACTTTGCAGATCACAACTTCAATTACACAGACAGAGGGGAGAATTTGTAGCACAAACATTTGGGCTACATCTACACTTTCGATATTAAATAGGAAGAACACAGCACTTTTTCTGGCAGACTTCTTCTTCTCCACATGAGGAAGAATACCTTTTTAAAGATTCTTTCAGGAAAAAAACACATGTAGGTGCCATGTAGCCAGACAGAACCCCACCCCCCCTTTTCCTCTACTCCATCTTGCCTTCCCTAGGTGCTTCAGAGCACAAAAGGGTTAAAAGGAATAGCCCAGCCCTGGAATGCTGGAGAGCTCTGATGGGCTTATCTTAGCCACAGGTCTTTGAAGCTCCCGGAGCAAAGCTAAGAACAATGGGCTAATTAACAGACGGGCCACGGACTGCCCTTGGCTAATTACCATCAGTTGATTGGCAAGGACACTTGTCCCAGACAGGAGGAAAATCTCCTGGCCCATTAAGACACAAATGCCCTCAATTGTCTATCTCACAGGTGTGAACTACACCCTCGAACTCCCTGTGAAAACCAGTATCAGACACTTTAATTCAATTAAACCAAGGAAGAAGACTACGTGACCCAATGGGTATAAAAGAGGAGTCCGGCAGACCCCCTATTTGAGCTCCAATCATCTTTCCTGTCAGACAGGAGGGTGGGGGTCTCCACAGGTCCCCAGGGACGCTCGACTCCTGGAAAAAAAGGACAAAGGACTTCTTCCCAAGGGATTGAGAGGAAAACTGGCCAAGCCATGTTGGTAATGCAGGGGTGAGGATAAGACCTGCTAAATATTTTACTTTTTATTTCTTTTGCGCGCATTTAACAAGTATAGATCTATGAATTAGAGTGTATGCTAGCTATTTGTAATCAAAATATAAACCTTGTAACAATTGTAACTACAAGAGCTTAACTCACTAGGTAAACAAATAAAGCAACGTTGTAACAGTAAGAGCTTAACTTGCTAGATAAATAAACAAAGTAATTGATTAAGTGGTAACCTGACTCTTCCTGTTACTGTGTAAAACTGAACACAAAACAAAGAACCTAGCTGTTTTTCAGCGGCTCTCAGCCCGGTCACTAGTGAGCTCTGCCCTGGCAGTTGAAATCTCATATTAATACAAGGGCATAGTGGCATCTCACCAGGCCATCAGCTAACATTCCATGGGGACCCTTTTTTCAAAGAACAGTCCTCATGGCACCAAATTTTTCAATCCCACTCCCATTCTTTTAAAAGAGCGAGGACTGCATGGACACTATCAAAAGAGCAGATCAATTTTTTCAAACCGCTGTTTTGTGTGTGAACGCGCTCTTTTGAAAGAAATTTTGTTGGAAAAGATCTTCTGGAAGAACTTCTTTCAAAGGATTGCTGTAGACTTGGGGTTTAAAGTTTGAAATAACCAGCACTTTGAACTCAAGTTACCTGAACTGTATATTTCTGTATTTCATCCAGAACAAATTCCACTTCCTTTGAGGTCGTTAACGAGGCAAGATTCCCACTCAAATTGTAGCAGTATAGTTTGGCATTATCATAGCTTTCACGACTAGAATTTATGCGGAGGCAGGCATCACCAATGTGACTCCATCCTTCCCCACACAGATGAGCTAGTACAGAAGTCAGATTAAGATACAAGTTGACAAGTTAACGAAAAAGAAAAAGCAAAACAAAAACATGCCAATGCACATCTAGAAGCTCATCTTTTATCTTTTCAAGCCACAATCCAGTATATAGCCTTACTCAGTTTCATCATAATTTGTAAACATAATATTATTAAACAACTTAGAAAATCGAGTTTTATATTATTTTGAATGTAAGTGCAGTAGAAGTGCCAATTAACAAGAAAAATACAAGATATATGGTAGTGCAGTAAGTGCTATTCTGAGTTACAGCTTAATTGCATGGCTAGTACAATCGTTCTGATAGTTATAAGGACTTGAATGTAAATAAGCATTCAAGGCTGAACTATGCAAATAATGTACACAGGTTTAACATTTTCAGTGCAAAGGCAATATCTGTCTGAGGAAAAAAATAGTAAATTAAAGATGATCATCTTTTTTAGAACCAAAAGACTACAAATGTGAGACACAAGGTCATTTTTATGACCTTAAAATAATACTCTCCTTAGAACAGCATGATGGCTATACACACAATTCAAAGTATCAGTACAAAGACATTTCTGATACTTTAAAATTTTGGGGGAAGATAGATTTTTAATGTTTTTATTAATATATGTTTCGCTTTATTCCCAGGCATGTTATTGTTAAAAATGAGTAACTAGTTGATAGCAGTTAATGCATTCTATTAAACTAGGGCCATTACAGATTGTTTACATGTAATTTATAATTGCATAACATTTATTATTCAAAATTATTCGCTGAGCAATTTCTGCAAATAAGTTTTGTATGATAGATTGTTCAGAAGTGGTTTGTTACAATAATCTGGTGTCAAAATCACACTTTTACTAGCTTTGATTAGACACATAAATCTAACAGGTATTGTTAATGTCCCCTGATTGCGTATGTATGACATACCGAATCTTTTTTACAGTAAGACTATCTGGGGGTAAGAAAGTCAAAATTTTGTTTCAGGGAACATTCTACATTATTTACAAACTGCCAGTGAACCCTATCAGTAGATTATCTTTGAAAAGGAGATCTTAAAGGGGAGTGAGCACAAGCAAAACAAATTCATTTTTTCTAGCTGAGTAAACATTATGAAAATTAGTTTGGGAGATTCACTCAACTCTCAACACAATTAAAAAGCAGAGTTCAAATTTCAAAGCATTTACCTGGTAAAGCCTGGCATTCTTGCTGACGCTGATCCCACTGGCAGTTCAGGTTTAGTGAACAACTTTTACAGCTGGTCAATTTATTACAGATCTGTTCATTTCTCACATGACATTTGGTGTAGTTTTTGACTGACTATAAAAAAACAAAACAAATACAGAGTATACCATTTGTTAAACTGCTCACAGACTAGAAATCAGGAGTAAAGTGCACATGCTTCCTACCAATCCCGTTCCTTGTGGATTAGGCAAGCAAATCAATCCATAGATTCTAAAAAGGCAGGAAAGAATTATGGTGTGACTGGCTGGAGAAGGAAAAAGAAAAAGGACTTCATAGGGCAACGAAAAAATAGCTAGAGAACAGAAAGCACAAAACGTAGAACCATTAGTAAAGTAATTTGTTTTTGGATTTTCAAAAAAAAAACTACTTGCATTAAAGATCTGAAGTACAAAATTTGAAAGTTTAGCAAGAACAAAAGAATAAATCAGGAACAAAAAAAACTCCCTCTGTGCTTCAGTGAATAAGAAACAGCAAATTTTTAGCTAGGATCCTTCAATGATTACAGTATTGCCTTCTATGAAAGGCATTTGTGTTTTTCCTGTTAGGGCTCCTTGCTCAATTCAGGTTTATGAGAATTTGGTAAAGATCTATTTGGTAAAGGATTTCAATATCACACAGCATCGAAAACCTACTGATCGCTATACTTACCTACACCTTTCGAGCGTCCATCCTGCACACATAACTAGATCCTTTGTTTACAGTCGAGCTCTTACATACAATCGCATTTGCTCTGATCCAACTGACAGAGACCAAAAACTACAAGATCTTTACCAAATATTCATAAACCTAAATCACCCACCAGGAGAAGTGAAAAAACAAATTGACAGGGCCAGATGAATACCCAGAGAACAGCTGCTCCAAGATTGGCCCAAAAAAGCCAAGAACAGAACACCACTGGTCATCACCTATAGCCCCCCTACTCAAACCACTGCAATGAATTATTAAAGACCTACAACCTATCCTTAATCAGGATGCCACACTCCAGAAGGCCCTACGTGACATGCCTGTTCTCTCCTACAGACAACCTCCCAAACTCATGAGGATCCTCACTAACAGCCACAGTCTATACCTCAGGAATACCAGTCCTGGAACCTTTCCTTGCAACAAAGCCCTCTGCCAGCTTTGTCCACATATCTTCTCTGGAAATATCACTACTGGACCTAACCAGGTTATTCACAGAATCACGGGCACATTCACAAGCTCCTCTACTATCATCATATATGCCATCACGTGCCAACAATGCCCAGATGCTTTGTGTATTGGACAGACTTCTAACTCCCTTAGACAAAGGGTTAATGTGCACAAAAAAGACATCAAAACACTCCAGATCCACAAACCAGTTAATCAACATTTTAATGGAATGGGCCATTTTGTTAATGACTTAAGAGTATGTGTGTTACTGAAAAAAAGAGTTTTCACACCGCTATTCAAAGGGAAGCAGTTGAGCTGTCTTTTATATTCAAATTTGGCACATTAACACATGGTTTGAACCGGGATGGGAATTTTCTGAGTCATTATAGGGGCTCGTCTGCATACTTGGCTTAATCTAATTCTTGACCTCCCCCCCGCCGCTGCACCCCTCCACTCTCTGATTTGCTCACCTTGATTATCTTTTTTCTGATTTGTCCTCCTTGATTACTGTTTCTGGTTCTCTGTGCCTTAAATATTGAGTCTGGTCTGGTCTGGCTGTGGTCTGAAGAAGTGGGTCTGTCCCATGAAAGCTCACCTAATAAATTATTTTGCTAGTCTTTACAGTGCTACTTGACTACTTTTTGTTTTGATAGTGTATAGACTAGCACAGTTTCCTACTGAGTATGTGTGAAGTGTAGCACCACTATAAGAAGGAGAGACCCAGCTCAATCTGGGCTGATTACTGGAGAAGAAGGTATGTTGCAGGCTCCTGCTGCAGAACAACTGGCACTTCATGAGGCAAAGACCAGCCAGACTGCAGTGATCCATGACGCACTGCTCTAGGTGCCACAGTGGGAGAAGGGACTTGGGGAATCACAAGACCACTAGCTGGTGGAGAAGGAGGGTCCCGGTTCCCCATCCTGGCCCCCACTTGTCAGGGGCGGGGGGGTGGGCTTGGCCTGCCTCACCAGCTCTACACTGTGGCCACTCGATTGCACAGGCCTGACTGGCAGTCAAGGCAATTGTACAGACTCTGGACATTAGACTGCTTCACATTCCTGATTGTGAAGGCAGCTCTGTTGACTCTGGCCACAAAACTACAGAGCCCTGATTGGGAAAGTGGCCCTACTGCATAAGCCTGATAAAAAGGGTGACAGTAGGGACTCCAACTTATGGATCACCTTGCTCTAACACACAGAATGAGGAGATTGACTTTGCTATTAGGCCATGTCACTCCAACACTCTGAGAGGTTACACAGACTTAACTACAGGCCCATAATGACCTGAGTCCCACCCTAAAAGAGCATGGAGCAGGCATGATCTGCAACACTCACACATAATAATTTTACATTCAACAACCACATTGTACATACCATGCTCCTTCTCATAACACAAGAACTAGGAGTCACTTACAGGAAATTAACAGACAGCAAACAAAAGGGAATATTTCTTCACACTATGAACCTATGGAACTCCTTGTCTGAGGATATTGTGAAGGCCAAAGCTGTAACAGGATTCAAAAAGAGAACTAGATAAATTCATAGGAGATAGATCCATCAATGGTTATTAGCCAGGATGGGTAGGAATGGTTTTCCTAGCCTTTGTTTGCCAGAAGTCGGGAATGAGCAATAGGGAACGGATCAACTGATGACTACCTGTTCTGTTTATTCTTTCTGGGAAGGAAGACAGAATACTGAGCTACATAGACTTTTGGTCTGACCCAGAATGGACATTCTTATGTTTGTATGCAAGATTTATGTTAAACAATCTGTTTTCTCTTAGAGCTAGCTGTGACTTAGAGCTTCCCCAGACGTGAAGAAGAGCTCTGTGTAGCTCAAAAGTGTGTTTTTTACCTACAGAAATTGACCACCCTATCTTTCTTACACAAGTATGTCAAATGATACAAACCTGCTTTTAGCCTAAAGTGATGTCAGAACTACATTTCAAACTCTGCTCTTTAGCCACATGTAATAAGCACTGGCAAATGTGAGAGAGAAAGCAAGCTCACTTGCTATTGTGGCAACATTAGGTTGCTAACATTATTACAGCAGACAAGTACAACCAAAGTGAACAAAACTGCAGGAAGTTTATACCAAGAAGAAAAAAAATGGGAAACAGGATTTAGCTATTTTAACTTCCTTTCTTCTTTTTCCGCTCAATTATTGTGCTACAAAGATCCTATATTAAGAATTAATTTTCACCACCATCAGCAAAAACAATCTTTACATTTTTTGGTTTTTAACCAAAAACTTTTAAAGTTTTTTTGATTGGTTTTATGAGATACTTTTAAATCAACATCTCAGCTATGATAACTGGGCCTCTTATAGTTTCTGTCTCACAGCCAAACAATCTAAAAAGACTGTTTAGATATTTCAGCTATATTAAGCAGCAAAGAAATTCAACTCATTAACTGAAATAGAAAGACAATCCCTCAGGATGGTTTATTCAGATAAAATCTGAGCTAAATAATCCATCAACAGCAGGTAGAATAACAAACAAACGTACACTGAGGCCTTCAAGATATCTCCAGGTTTGTAGATACCATAAAGGTTTCTATAAATTTAACCATTTGTCAATTTTATATGCGTCGCTCTCTAGCACAAAGTGTGTCTGCTATATATATTATTTCTTCAGATTTCTGAAATGTAACTATAGGCCCATTCCGTAAATTAAAATCAGAACATAAGCAAAAGACTTCCCATAAATATATTCACTCAATGGATTAGACAAGAGATTCAAAAAAGAAAGAAAGCAGGCTTTGCCACATAATTGGAAGGTTAACAAACGTGGGTGGATGGAGGACCAGGAAGGGGAGTAGGTTCTAAAGCCCAAGAACATTTCACAAACCCAATAGAGGTTCCTCTCATGCACACTGAAGAAACTATGGCTCAAGCACATCAACTGCAGGTAACAAGATGTCAAACCATTTAGGGCTTTATTGGTTAAAATGAACATCATCAATACCAATGTTGACAATGTGGCACTAGTGTAATGTATTGACAATGTGCTATTATATTAATAAACTATGGCACCCAACACAGCATTTGGGTTCTGAATGCCACCCAACCCAAAATGTAAGTCCACATATTATAGCAGTCTAACTTCAAGGTGACAAAGGCATGAATAATGGTGGTAAGGTTTCCACTGGGTGGATAAAGATCGCATTTGTCTTTGCCACAGCTGCTATCTGGGAACCCAGGAACAGCTCAGTATATAAAGCAGCACCACTAAAATGCACACCTGCTTCCCAAATGGTAGTCACATTCCCTTAGAAAGGAGTGCTGAAATAAACTTCCCCCAACTCTTCCGGCTGCTTCCCTCAGCCCATTAGCATCAGCTCAGTCTTTGGACTCAGTTGCTGCCAGCTAATTCTCAGTCTCCTCCTAGGCACTGGGTAAGTTACTTCCTTTGCTCCAGTTGAGTCAGATATGTTGAAGACATTGAGGTGGATATTATCAGTATACTGAATACAATGGAGTCCAAGTCTTCTGACTAACCCTCCAGGAAGCCCTGTACACACCCTGAACAGTAATATATATGAGATGTATGTAGCACATTTACACGATGAAGACAAGTTTTTGAATGTTAATGGTGTGCTGGTATGCTATAAAACGTGAAAAAAGGAGACGCAACCCCAGGCCAATGATACAGGTTAGTGCAGCAGTAGTGATGTTAGTGCATCAGTCTGCTCATCATTAAGAAAAAACAATCCACTTGTAACTTGCTGGGTATTAAAACAGCGTAACTGTTAAAATTAGATTTCAGTCATACATAGAATCAATTTAACTAATGTTGGAGCAATCTAACAATAGGTTAGAGGTTTTTTGAGGCTCTTTCTGGCCCAGGTTCAATAGACTATGAAATAGACTATGAAAGGTACCTGTTACTTTTCTGTTCTGTAGCAGAGGCAACTGTGAGCATCAAGAGCGAGATGGATATTTCAAAGGAGGAAGGAGAAAAAGCATTGAAACGACTAAAGAACAACAAGAGCCTGGAAATGATAAGATCACAGGAGAGAGGATCAAATATGGCGGAGAAAGCATGATTCAGGAAATACACTGACTATGTAATATAGCATGGAAAGAAGGGAAGGCACCTAAGGAATGGACAAGATCTGTACTAGTGACAATACCCAAGAAAGGAAGTACATTGGAGTGCAAGAACTACAGAACAATTGCCCTAACGAGTCATCTAGGTAAGGTGCTGATGATGATACTAGCTGAGAGACTAAGATCGCAGATAGAAGAACATATAGCAGACAAGCAAGCCGGGTTCAGAAAAGACAGAAGTACCATACAGCAGATATTGGCACTAAGACTGATAGCGGAGAAAGCTCAATGAAAGAACAAAAATGTATACGCTTACTTTGTCTATTTTCAAAAGGCATTTGACAGTATAGATCAGAAAGTGACGGGCAGTGTTGGAGTCATACAGAGTGGATAGCAGACTAATACAGCTGTTGAAAGATATCAGTGATAATGCGGAGGCAGCATTGAGAACATGCAGGGAGTTGGGAAGTTGGTTTAAAACAAGTAGAGGTACGAGACAAGGAGATCCAATATTGCCAAGTATCTTCATCACACGTCTGGAGAGAGCGATGGACAAGATCAAGGAAGAGGTAGAAGGGATATCTGTGCATGGGAAAAGAACTAATAACTTGAGGTTCACGGATGATATAGCTATCGTTGAGGAGAAGCTAGTGACAATGGTGCAGGTGTTAAAAGAAGAAGGGAAGCGGTACGGACGCATTATGAAAATCGTTAAAACAAAAACAATGGTATTTGGAGATAAGGAAATCGGAAGGAAGATCAGTGTGCATGGTATTGAACTAGAAAATGTAGAGAAGTTCACATATCCGGGGAGCAACATAACGTATGATCTAGACTGTAAGGAGGAAATAGCGACTAGAACAGCGAAAGCAAGAGCGAGTTTGAAGGCGATGGATAAGATCTGGAAAAGCAAAGCAATTAGCTTAAGAACAAAGCTGGGCGTATTGCAAACGTATGTATTCAGCAGCATGTTGTACAGATGTGAGACATGAGTGATAACAAAAGATTCGAAAAGAAGATATTGGCATTTGAAAGGAGTTGTTATTGAAAGATTCTGAAAATAGGATGGATGCAGAAGGTCACCAATGAGGAATTACATAGGAAAATACAGCCGAAAGAGAACCTGCTGCAGAAGGTTATAAAACGGAAGCTACAACTATTTGGACATATTTGCAGAATGAACGACGAACGAAAAATCAAGACTCTAGTATTCGGCAAAATGGATGGTTTGAATAAGAGAGGCAGACCGCACAGAGAATGGATAGATGATGTAGTAGATTGGTGTGGAGCTAGTCTACAGAAACTAAGCCACTCTGCACTGGATAGGGAATGATGGAAGGAAATAGTGAGAGAGGCATCAGACACCAACGGGCGCTGAGCCCATGGTTATTGATGATCAGGATGATGATGAGACAGATAATTTGTTGTTGAAGAAGGAGTCTATGTAGCTGCATGCTACACAGTGAAAACAAATGCTGCAAAATGACACAACACCTGCATATACAGTATGCACATGAACTGCACAGAATCTCTGGTGGGAATTTGCATTTGGTTTGGCTTAATCACTATACATATTGACAAAACTGCCTGAGACACACATTACAATGAATTTTAAATTACAAGTAAGCGCCATCTGTTCCCATACAGCACCACCTCTCTCCCGCCCCATATTCCTTGTTAACACATCATTATCACAATATCAAAATCCCAAAGCACTCAGGCTGTTTTAAGAAAATGAATTATTCTGGTAGTAACCTTACATGTGAAACACAATTTTGGGGGATTTGTACCACTATTTTTAATAGTAGAGAGTCTACTGAATGCAGAAAACCCAAGGCTATTTAATAATGTTTAGAAGGAAATTCAAACTCTAGTGACTATTCTCCTATAATATATTCTAATGCATTCCACTATTCCCAACCCTTATTTCCCTTAAATCCAATTTACACATTGCTTTCCTGAAAATCTCATTAGCTCAGTGTAAATGTAACTCCAATAGATAATTCATATTAAAGCCAGTATTAAGTTATAATCTGAGCTAACAAAACCAATGAAATTCAGATTTATGACAGCACATCTGTTACTCAGGTTCACATACTGCTGTGGGACATCTGTAATATTTATGCACAAGGGTATGTGTAAACTATCTTACATTTTCATTTCCTCACTTATGTCTGATTTGGCTACCTTCTTGGGTTCCAGTCTTGTTATTGCTGAACACCTGGGCAGACTTCTGCATCCACGTGTGCTATCCATTGCAAGATCCAGACTCCAATTCTATTAATATCTTAGAATTTCAAGAAATAGCCGCAGAAAACGCCTATTAAATCAACGAGCTCATTCTCCATTTACTGCAGGATTGTTCTGGGTAATATATTCTTTGACTGGTTTATCCTGTATATTTCTAAATGATTCAAACAGCGCTTCTACCATGTCCTTTAGGTGACCACAGTATTCATCAGTCTAATATTTTCATTAGAGATTTCACCCATATTTTCCTTTACTCAGTTTGATAATTGTAAGCCTATTTATATCATCTCAAGCCATCTCTCATACACAGCATTTCCCCATCCTTGATGTTTAACTAGGTAGATGATTCTCTTTTCCTCCAAACTGGTTAAATGGTATTATTTCAAGCAAGTGTCACACTTATCACTGGAGCAAGAAACAGTATCCCTGTTCCAAAACTTGATGTACTGCTCTTTATTATCAATCTTTCCTCATTGTCTCCATTAGCCTTCAGTCCTCATAAGAGTGCTCAAATACCAGATCATTTTAATGTTTTTTGTTTGTTTGTTTTACTAACATCTGTTAGCTCAACTGAAACTTTAAGGACTGTCCCAACCATTTACTCATCTATTTCTGACTCCACCTGGCCCTTTGTGCCGTGAGCTTCTGTGGAAATGGAGGTGAGTGGACAGTGTGTACAAAAAGCAGACATGGCTTGTGCCAGTGTTATTGACTGGGAGGGCCACATAAAACAGGGAATCATGACATGGGTCTCTTTCTTGTGTGGTCTGACTGGGATCACATCTTGGCCCTATGATATAAATTACTTGGAAGAAAATGTAAAATCAACACTGACAAAGTTAACAGATTACACTAAAAATTGGGAGAGCTGAAGAGTGAAGATGACAAGTCACTAATTCAGAGAGCTCTAGATTGCTTGGCATAATGGGCATAAGCAAACCACCTGCATGTTCATACAGCTAAATGTAAATGCACACATCCTAGAATGAAGTAGGAAAGGCATATTTATGGAAGCAGGAAGCAGTGAATGTGAAAAGATTTGAGGGATGTTTGGATAATCAGGTGAGCTTGAGCTCCCAATAGGATGTTGTAGCCAAGAGAATTTATGTGATTTTTAAATGAAAAAAGAGAAGATTTTTGAGTATGAGGAGAAGAAGTTTACAAATATATTGTTACAGGTGTGATTGCTGATGAAATACTGCATCCAGTTATAGCACTCACAGTTCAAGAAGGATGCTGATAAACTGTAGAAACTTCATAGAAGAGCCATAAGAATGGCTACAGTGGTGCATGCAAGGAGTTCAACCTATTTAGCTTAACAAATAGGTTAAGGGGCCACTTGATTATAGTCTAGAAGTATCCAAATGGGAGCAAATATTGAACGATGGGGACTTCAATCTAGTAGAGAAAGGTATAACTTAATTGCTAGAAGTTGAAGCTAAACAAATTCTTACTTGAAATAAGACAACTTTTTAATGGTGAGAGTAATTAAATCATCACAACAATTTATCAAGAATCACAGTGGATTCTGCATTACTAAGAATTTTCAAATAAAGATTAGACTTCTTGTATTTTTATTGTCTATGCTTCCAATAAAATCCACTTTCTGACAATAACCTATTATCTACTGGCTCAGATATATTCCCGGTCAGCTCTGAGTATTTTAGTGTGTATTTCATCAGCCCTTTGTGACTTGAAGGCATTTAAACTGTCTAAGAAATTTTTAATTTGTTCTTTCCCTATCTTAGTCTCAGATCCTACCTCATTTTAACTAGTCTTCATTGTGTTACATACCCAATCTCTACTGAACTTTAGGTGAAAACAAACAAAAAAGTCACTTAGTGCTTTTGCCATTTTGATATTTTCTGTTTTCGTCTTTCGCACATTCATTGTAGTAATTATCTGAAGTAAAATATAATAATAATAGTTTATTCAATGCTGTTAAATGGTGAAATAATAACAGGGATGGGGATCCTACAACCCACGGGCGGGATCTGGCCCTGGCTAACTTAGAGCCAACTCATGGCAAGCCTTGGCACCATGCCCTCAAGAGGCTGTAGTACGAGCACCAGCAGCCCCTGATACCAGTGCTATCCTCTGCACCCAGGACTGAGCTCTGAAAAGCTCTGAAGCCCCCAAGCCTCAGCACTCCCTCTTCTGGGACCTGTAGTACAAGCACCTGCAACTCCTAAGCCACATCCATGAGTTGGGGGTGTGGGGGAGTTGAGGTTTTTTATTCTTGTTGGGAGGCAGGTCAGTGAGGTTTTCCTTAAAAATATATTTTGTTTGCTGGGAGCCAGGTCAGTGAAGCGTGGTAATTTTTTTTTCTTCTGGGGGGAGGGATTTGATTCTCACTGGTATGTGGTCTCTGACTAAAGAAGTCCCCTTACCCTTTGTGTATAGAGAAGCAAAGGTAACTATATATCCAAATACTCACCATACTGCAGTTACTGTTCGCTGAAATACACTTCTTGTCATCACACCACTGGCAACCATTTGTATTGGCAGTACAACTGGCACAGTCTGCATATCTGTAACATCTGTCATCTGCAGCAACTTTAGCACAAATACAAGACAGAACAAATTGCAAGATGAAAGAGAGAAAGTATTACATTTCTTCACATTTTAACTGCTTCTTGGGATGATATCTGGTATTTTCATGATTGTAAACATGACGCTCAATCTAGGATGCAAGTTACTTTATAGGAAATCAACAATATTAGATTAATATTATTTATATCTTTTCAAACACTTGCTCTTTAACACACATTATCTGAAGTTTCATATGACCCTGACCTGTCAAAGAAATATTCCTTGATCTGTAATTTATCGACTGATACTAGAACAGTACATGGAGTCAAGGCCACATCTTGCAGCTGCAGCTGGAGTGCCAACTCCATGAGAAGGAGTTTAAGCCTCTGGTCTCTCTTTGTAGTAGTTCTAGGCTTAACCCACTGGCAACTGAGCACTTGTCTGGGAGATGCCTTCTTCCAAATGCTTCAGGCACACAGCTTACGGGTCACCTGTAGGCAAATGCTTCCCACATTGTGAACACAGCTTGAAACCTTGGGGCCACTGCATGCCTGGTGAGCATGAAATAAAGGAGGATGGGAAAATTACAGTTGACTTCACAAATACCACTAGAGAAAAAGTCTTCCTATGATCATGCATGCAGGCATGCGCACACGTACGCTGGGATGCACAGGAGCAAGTACTCGAAGAACATAGGATTGTGAAAGGGTGGTTCTGCTACACCCTGACCTAGGAAGGGGCAGTGAAGGTGGGTTTCCTGGCCTGCTTACACAGCCTGCACACCTTAAACTTGAGTTCTTTTCTTCATCTACTAGTCTATACATAATCTTGCTGCCACATTCATCTGTTCTCATTTCCCTTACAACCCATGCAGTCTAGTGTTTCTATTTTTTGTCTATTTTCCTTGCATCTGTGATTCCTCCTCGATCTGGAGCACTGTTCTTGTCTAAATCCAATGAGCCCCTTCTTCCTCCCTCCTAAAATTCCTCTTTAAACTCCATTCTATCAAGCAATGCCTGGTTTCTTTCTCTCAGTCATGCTCCTCCCCATCTACAGGTCCTGAACCACAACTTTGCTAGTGTTTTACTATCTTACGTAGACTGGGCTCTCTTTAGACATTGAGAACATGTTACAATTTTGTTTGGAAAACACCAAATTTTTGGCACTGTATAAAAGATTTATAAAATTAACTACTAACATTATAAAAACACCTGCAGTCCAACTAACACTGATGTTTCTGACAATCAAAATAAAGACAGATGGGTCAGTCTGATTATAATATTTCTTAAAACTGAGTGATCCCCAAAAAGTTATATTGTGACCACTTCCCTTCTTAAAAAATTACATATCTTTTGAGTGTTCTATTTCTATTTCTTTACACTGACATACAAGGAAGGACCTGTAACGAAACTAAGATATAACCCATTATCTACCATTTCATTTCATTTATAAGAAGACTTTCCTTACACCAAAGAGAGGGTGACATGTTAATCCTGAAGCACCATCAGTTAAACAACTGATGTTCAAAATAAGAAAATGTCTGTAAACAGTTATGGAAGCACTATACTTCACCCTATGTAAAATTATATTTCAGTGAAGTGTAGAAAAGTTAGACCACTCACCTGTTTTTCTGGGACACCTGGCTTCAAGGACATGGTTAGCATGTCCAGATTCCCAGGATTCACAATGGTTTTTATTCCACAGACACCTTATCCCTGGACCAGCATTTTTACATAGTTCTTCCTGTCTGAATGCTTCACAGTCTGGAGGCTTGTACACAAGGATATCATTCAACAGAACACTTGAAAACCCCCCAAATATGTACACGGACCTAATGATGAAAGAAGGAATATAAAATAGCTGTTTTTAATCAATAAAACACTATTAAAGCTATATTTTCTTGCTTTTTAGTGATCTTCACATACATTATGACAGTATTCTTCACAACAGTCAAATTAAGATTAAAGATATTTCCCTTAAAATCCTCATGTACATGATTTTTCAAAATTTGTCCCAAGATGAAACTTAGAGTGTGCCTATACTCAACCAAATTGCATGTATTAGAAAAAATATCAAGTCACACACAAAAAATGGGTGAGAAGGAGGAACAAGCACTGTACAGGAATCAGTATTCTTTTTTTGGTCAGAAGTCATACGAACATCTGTTGTATGACTAGAAAGTCTGCACTAAGAGACTGAGACCAATGAGTATCTCACTTTCAGGCAGAAGAAGCCAAGTAACACCAGACAGCAGTCATGGACATCTCTTAGTAGCACTGAATTTCTTTAATTAAGGCCATAACTTTTTTTTCCTCTTTCCACTTAAAATTAACAAGATCTGAAGAATTAATCCCCCCATGGTGCATCCAGAGCACCTCCTGTTCGAGCCCCGTCGTCGCCTCTGGCAGTGCCCCACCAGTGGGGAATGGTGGGATGACATCATCCTAGGAGAGTGGGATGACGACCAGTGGGTCCACAACTTCCGGATGACTTGGGCCACCTTCATGGAGTTGTGCCATTGGCTGGCACCAGCACTTCGCCACCAGGACACCCGCACTCCCCCTGGAGAAACGAGTGGACATCTCTCTGCGGAAGCTGGCCACCCCAGACAGCAACCGCTCGGTTAGCCACCAATTCGGGGTGGGGAAGGCCACCATCGGGGTCATCCTCCTTGAGGTAAGGCACCTGGGGCCACACACCCACGGTGAGTTCCTGGGGAGGGAGATCCCAAGGTGTGGGGTCCTAGGGAGTGGGGTCCCTGGGAGGGGGGTCCCACAGAGGGGGTTCCCAGGGAGCAGGGCCCCGGGGAGTAGGGCCCCTATATGTTACCACACACTCACAGGCGCCTGTGCCCTCTACCCTACAGGTTGTCGTCGCCATCAACAGGATTCTCCTGCACCACCTGATCTGCCTTGGGGACGTGGACGCTGCCATGGCCGGCTTCCAACAGCTGGGATACCCCAACTGCATCAGTGCATTGGACAGCACCCACATCACCATCCAGGCCCCACCACACAGCCGGGGATGGTACCTCAACCGCAAGGGCTACCACTCTGTCATCCTCCAGGCCCTCATGGATGCTCGAGGACGTTTTACCAACATCTGTGGGGGCTGGCTGGGCAGGGCGCACGATGCCCACATCCTGCAGAACTTGTGGCTCGGCCACAGGATGGCAGAGGGCACCTACGTCCCCCCACAGGAGCTTCCGGTGGGGGACATGACCATGTCCCCGTGCATCGTCACGGATGCTGCCTACCCACTCCAGCCTGGCTAATGCACCCCAACACAGGATACACCAATGAGAGCCAGGACCTCTTCAATGCCCGCCTCAAACATGCCAGGAACACCGTGGAGCGGGCATTCGGCCATCTGAAGGCACATTTCAGGTGCCTCCTGATGCGCCTGGAGGTAGGCCTGCCCAGCATGCCTGCCGTCATGGGCACCTGTTGTGCACTGCACAACCGCGTGGAGAGCAAGCAGGAGCTCTTTGTGACACACTGGGCAGCCGAGGCCGTGCTGGACTGTGAGCAGCCAGGTGCAGTCCCGTGTCGTCAGCTGAACCGGGACAGGACGTGTGTGCAGGAGGCCCTCTGGGAGACCTCTGCCCAGGGGCCTCCCATGACCTGGCCCCGCTCACTCCATGCAACCCCCACCAGCCACTGGTTCTCACACCTGCCCCACCAGCACCACGCTTGCCATTCCCACCCGAGGCAGGACACATACACCATTAAATAAATTCAAGTGCTATGTTTGGAACAGAAATAATGTGTGACTATTTACGGGGCAGGGGAACTATTTACATGGGGGATGGGGGTGAACTATACGCATGGGGTCGGGGGTGAACTATGTACATGGGAAGGTGGAGGGGCCTCAATCCTCCATTGGAGTGGCTGGTTGGGAGCCACGACAGCCCCTGGAGCTGCGACCGCCCCAGGGCCGGGGACCATGGCAGGGCTGGGATGGGACAGGTGGAACAGGGAGGTAGGGCTGGACCAGGGTATCTAGGGGCTTGGACTCGTGGGGAAGGGGGTGGGGGGGAGCCATAGATGGGCAGGGCCGGGGTCATGTTGGCTGGGAGCAGAGCTGCAAGGGCCGGGGGGGCAGAAGGGACGTGGGGGGTGCTGGGGAACAGGGATGAGCTGGGGGGGGGGAGGGAGAGGCTGGGGCAGAAGGGCGGCAGGGAAGAAGGGGAGGCTGGGGCAGAGGGAGGTGGCGGGGAGGAGGAGGGTACCAGGGAGGAAGGGGGGGCTGGGGCAGAGGGAGGTGGCGGGGAGAGGAGGGTACCAGGGAGGAAGCGGGGGCTGGGGCAGAGGCAGGTGCTGTGGGAAAGGCCATCCATGGATCGGGCAGCTGGGTCAGGGTGTCTAAATTCCCGGCCATCTGGTCCCAGGCCACCTGCTCCATGGAGAGCCATTCCCGCAGCAAGTGGTTCTGCTCCCACCATGCAGCCAGGTGGGCTGCTGCCAGATCATCTGCCCAGTTGCAGTGGTGGGTCCACCCACCACGGCTCCCAGTCCATGGAGGTGTTGCCCCATCACCCTCTTCTGCTGCTGTGGGGCTCTCGGGCACGTCCAGGGGGCTGGAGTGGCTGGCAGATGCCGAGGCTGTGAAGACAAAGTGAGAGGATGGTGCCCCATCAGTCATGAGCCCAGGTACCATGGGCCAGCGGCCTTGTCCCCACCACCATCCTACCCTGCTTGTGTTGAGGGGCTCTGGGGTGGCCCGTCTTCTACGGGGTCCATCAACGCAGCTCCGTTAGAGTGGTTGCCCCAGCTCTCCCAGGCCTCTGACTCTCATGGAAGCCCATGGCCCCAAGGGGGCCCCACCTGGCAGCTATGATGGCCATCCCTGGGTCCCTGGCTCATGACCGTGTGCCCAGGCCTGTACTGGCTGCTTCAGGGACCACCCCCCCCCATGACCAGTGCACCCCACGCCCCGTCCTACCTGAGGGTTCCTTGGGTGGTTCAGGGGAGGCCTCAGAGTGCTCAGCCATACAGAGTGGTCCCTCACTCCCGCTGTCGCTGTCCCAGCAGGTACTTTGGGGCCTGCAGTGGGGGGGTGCATCGAGGGTCCTGGCTAGGGCTCCTCGCCCTGCCCCTCCGGCTCTGCCGCGCCCACAGTCTCTTCGAGTGGTGCAGCCTCCCTGGGTCCCAGCAGCTGGTGGAGCTCCCTGAAGTAGGGGCAGGTGGCCAGCGCTGCCCCCCGACTGTCTAGCTGAGACCCTTGCTCGGGCATAGCCCTGCCGCAGCACCTTCACTTTGGAGCGGATCTGGTTGGGGGTCCAGAGGGGGTGGCCCCTTGCGGCGAGGTTGCTAGCAAGGAGGGCGAAGGCGTCCGCGTTTCTCTTCCACCCCTCCATCTTGAGCAGGATGTCCTCCTCCCCGCAGAGACCCAGCAGGTGCAGGACTTCAGCTTCCAGCCAGAGGGCCCCCCTCCTCTTTGCGGGCTGCCCAGAGCTCTGGGAGCCCCGCTACCTGGACACCTTGGCTCCATGAGAATCCTGGGGGTCCTGGCTGCTGGCCATCGGTCTGGCCACAGTGGAGTGTCACTTTCTGGGGGTGCTAGGGAGTGTCGCCTGGCCACCTCATGCTCCTATGGCTGCCAGTACACACTCAGCTTCCTGCATGGGTTTTCTGTGTCCCCGCAGCTTTAAGGCACCCACAGCTGACAGCCATAGAGCTCTGGCTGCTGGTGGGAGGGACTGGCTCTGTGGAGGACATTTCATTTTGAAATGGCAGCCAGGGAGCGGTTACACACATTTAATTTCAAAATTAGCATTGAAATGAGGCGTTATTCCTAAAATGGGAGCGGAATAACCATTTCAAAATGAACGCCTCTTAATTTAGAAATTAATTTCGAAATAAGCAATTGCTGTGTAGCCGCTCTCCTGCTCATTTCAAAATTGCCCCTCCTTTTGAAAATTATTTTGAAATGAGCTGCAAGTGTGACCACAGCCGAGGAGTCATTCCCCGCACCCTTTATAGGCCAATTAATGCTCACAAAAGGGGTGGGAGGGGAGTTCCAGATGCAGAATGGAGGACCAAAACTAAAAAGTGGAGGGGCTGAGGCAATTCCCTGAGCATATAGAAATATATATGGCATTACCTGGACTGTACAATTATCTGCCACGTAATCCTGGCTATTTAAGAATAAAGTTTGAGCATAATCAAAAATGACATCCAGTGCCCCTGTCCTTCTGGCTTACCCAGGTAAATGTTCCACTAGCTGCTTTATGTAAACATTCTTCAGCATGCTCCACAACTACACCAAATGATCTGATAGAATGATAACCAAGATTATATAAAATTGTTCTTAAGGGATACTATTCATTTTCAAAAACATCAATTATACATCATCCAATGGCACTTTATGTTTGTTTAAATGTCATCACAGTTTTTTTTATTCCAAAAAAAATTATCAGATACATTTAAAACATGCTTCATTTACCCATTACTGACAACTGCCGTGTGCCCAAATCTGTTCACATCTCGATGCAGATTAGGTTTTGGTAAAATCTTCCATTCATCACAAGCTAAGAGACAAAAAGAAAGCATTCCTCTAATAAAGTGTCAAGAAACTTTTACAAAATACATTAAGTATGTAAATGCCAAGATTAAATCAAAGCCATATGGGCTATTTTTAGAGAAGAATAACATTTTGAAACATAACTTTTTTTTTTAAAATGCCTTAATTACCAATGCTAGTATATGGTAGTCACATGAAAACCAAACATTCTAAGATATACTAAAATACCTTTTATGATACACACATACTTAATACAATACTTAATTAAAATAATTTTACCTACATAACTCATTTTTCAAATGTCAGTGTAAAATGTAAAGAACTCCACAGCTAAAGTCACATCAATAAACTTTTCCACTGTTTGATATACTGCATGAACTTTAGCTTGATTATCCAGGCTCTTTTTTTTAAAGTGTAGTACATTGTCCTTAACTTTAAAGCCAAAGGTGTTGTTGAGAAGTAATATAAAAGCAATATATTGCAGCAATGTGGTCTGTTTCATTCTTTCAAGCACACTAACGGATATGAAATTTCATACACTGTTTCCTCGCAACTAGCCTCAGGAAAGTATACTTAAGTCACTAATACTTACCTATAAACAGAGGTGGGAGAGGTTAAACAAAGAATATCGGTAGGTGAGTAATTGTGAGATTTCAAAATATAGACCAAGGAATTAAAACCACTGAAAGTGCCTATTCAGTAATATGAGCAACCACAACAACTATCATCAGAAATATTGTATTAAATACAGAAGGCTTTTGAAAAGCACATAGGAACCCAACTATTTATTTGCTCTGAAGAAGTGGGTCTGTCCGACAAAAGCTCATCACCTAAGAAATTATTTTGTTAGTCTTTAAAGTGCTACTTGACCGCTTTTTTGTTCCAACTATTTAACAACGAGAAATACAAACTCTTTATAATGTTATAAAGATGAATTTTATAGGGGGAAATAGGATCATCATCAACAACCATGGGCTCAGCGCCCGTTGGTGTCCGATGATTCCCTCACAGTTGCCTTCCATCTTTCCCTGTCCAGTGCAGAGTGGCTTAGTTTCTGTAGACTACCTCTGCACCACAGAATCATAGAGCTGGAAGGGACCTCAGGACGTCATCTAGTCCAATCCTCTGCTTCAAGCAGGATCAACCCCAACTAAGTCATCCCAGCCAGGACCTTGTCAAGCCAGGACTTAAAAACCTCAAGGGATGGAAAATCCACCACCTCTCTAGGCAACACACTCCAGTGCTTCATCACCTTCGTGGTGAAATAGTTTTTCCTAATATCCAACCAACCCCTCTCCTTCTGTAACTTCAGACCATTGCTTCTGCTATCTGACAGTACTGAGACACAGTTTCTCACCATCCTCTTTAGAGATCCCCTTCAGTAAGTTGAAGGCTGCTATTAAATCTCCCCTTAGTCTCCTCTTCTGTAAAATAAATAAGCCCAAATCCCTCAGCCTCTCCTCATAGGTCATGTACTCCAACCCCTTAATCATTTTTGCTGCTCTCCGCTGAACCTGCTCCAGCACATCCACATCCTTTCTTATACTGGGGGGCCCAAAACTAGACACAATATTCCAGATGTGGCCTCACCAGTGCCAAGTAGAGGGGAACAAACACTTCTCTAGATCTGCTTGAAATGCTCCTCCTAATGCACCCTAATATGCCGTTAGCCTTCTTGGCTACAAGGGCACACTGTTTACTCATACCCAGCCTTTCATATACCATAATCCCTAGATCCCTTTCCACCGTACTCCTGCTTAGCCACTCGGTCCCCAACCTATAACAATGCCTGGGAGTCTTCCGTCCCAAGTGCAAGACTCTACACTTCTTGTTGAACCGCATCAGGTTTCTTTTGGCCCAATCCTCCAATTTATCCAGGTCACTGTGGATCCTATTTCTACTCTCCAACGTATCTGCCTCTTCCCCTAGCTTTGTGTCATCTGCAAACTTGCTGAGGATGCAATCCAGTCCCTCATCCAGGTCATTAATAAAGATGTTGAACAACAACAGCCCCAGAACCGAGCCTTGTGGCACTCTGCTTGAAACCGATCACCATTCAGATCATTGAGCCACTGACCACTACCCATTGGGCCCAACTATCAAGACAGCTTTCTCTCCATCTTAGAGACCATGGATCCAATCCACACTTCCTTAATTTATGGGCAAGGATGTTGTGGGAGACTGTATCAAAAGCTTTGCTAATGTCAAGGTATATCACATCCACTGGCTTCCCAATGTCCACAGAGCACCAATCAACTATATCTACCATTTCTCTGTGGAGTCTGCCTCTGCTATTCGAACAGTCCATTATGCCAAATACCAGGGTCTTGAATTTTCATTTATCATTCACTCTGCAGATATGCCCGAATAGGTGTAACTTCAGTTGTATAGCCTTCTGCCTTTCGGCTGTATCTTCCTATATAACTCCTCACTGGTGACCTTCTGCACCCATCCTATTCTCAGGATCTTTCTATACCAACACTTTTTAAATGCCAATATCCTTTTGTTTGAATTTTTCATTATCACCTATGTCTCACATCCATACAACATGCTGCTGAATAGACACATTTTCAAGACTCTTAGCTTCATTCCTAAACTGGATGTAGCTAATTAGGTATAATTGCTAATGATAATCAAAAGGAGATTAGCTCTTCACACCAGACTGAAAAAACCCAAGAACTGGTTTTCAGAAGGTGGGTCAACTGATAAAGAAGAGGCAGATTTATTAAAGTAACTATTAGTTTGTAGTGATAAGAAGTGTACTAAACATTTTACACAAATGAGAAAAGTCAATTTCACTGAAAAATTTATAACCTAAAGAGACCACATAGAGAAGGTTGGGAAATTATGGTACACTTTCATTTTCATATAGTTTATAATTACAAAAAATTTATGCTACCTTCCTTAAGGGGAAATGCATCCAGAATAATGGAGGAGATACCAGGATTGAAGAAAGTCATGATTACTTGTCACTCTTGAATCAATATGATTTCAGGCTGTGCAGTCTGAAAAATATTTGATTAACAAAAGGGCGAAGTCAAAAAGGAAGAAGGTGTTGCCTTATATATTTAAAATGTATACGCTCGGATTGAGGAGGAGATGGACATAGGAAACGGATGTGTTGAGAGTCTCTGGGTTAGGCTAAAAGGGGTAAAAAACAAGGGTGATGTCCTGCTAGAAGTCTACTACAGTCCACCTACCCAGGTAGAACAGGTGGACGAGGCTCAAATAAAGAGGTGCATGATCTCAGGATGAAAAAGGAATCATATAAAAAAAGGAAAGTAGGACAAATTACACAAGGATGAATATAGGCTAACACCACAGAAATGCAGGTGCAAGATTAGAAAGGCAAAGGCACAAAATGAGCTCATACTAGCTAGAGGCGTAAAAAAAAACAAGAAGACTTTTTATAAATACATTAGAAGCAAGAGAAAGACCAAGGACTGGGTAGGCCCATTGCTCAGTGAGGAGGAAGAAACAGTAACAGGAAACTTAGAAATAGCAGAAATGTTTAATGACTTCTCTGTTTTGGTCTTCAACGAGAAGTCTGAAGAAGAATTGCCTAACATAGTGAATGCTAGTGGGAGATGGGTAGGTGTAGAAGATAGAATACATAAAGAACAAGTTAAAGATCACTTAGAAAAAAGTTAGATGTCTTCAAGTCAACAGGGCCTGACGAAATGCATCCTAGCATAGTAAAGGAGCTAATAGATGAGGAACCTGAGCCTTTAGCTGTCATCTTTGGAAAATCATGGGAGACAGGAGAGATTCCAGAAGACTGGAAATGGGCAAATACAGTGCCCATCTATGAAAAGGGGAATAAGAACAATGCAGGAAACTCCAGACAAGTCAGTTTAACTTCTGTGCCAGGAAAGATAATGGAGCAAATAATTAAGGAAATCATCTGCAAACACTTGGAAGGTGGTAAGGTGATAAGGAATAGCCAGCATGGATTTGTAAAGAACAAATCATGTCAAACCAATCTGATAGCTTTCTTTGACAGGATAATGAGCTTTGTGGATAAGGGAGAAGCGGTGGATGTGGTATACCTAGACTTTAGTAAGACATCTGATACAGTCTCGCATGATATTCTTATCAATAAACTAGGCAAATACAACTCAGATGGGGCTACTAAAAGGTGAGTGCAAAACTGGCTGGATAACCATACTCAGAGAGTAGTTCTTAATGGTTCTCAATCCTGCTGGAAATGTATAACAAGTGGGGTTCCTCTGGGGTCTGTTTTGGGGCCGGTTCTGTTCAATACCTTCATCAGCAATTTAGATATTCGCATAGAAAGTACGCTTATTAAGTTTGCAGATGATACCAAACTAGGAGGGGTTGCAACTGCTTTGGAGGACTGGGTCAAAATTCAATATGATCTGGATAAATTGGAGAAATGGTTTGAGGTAAACAGGATGAGTTTAATAAAGACAAATACAAAGTGCTCCACTTAGGAAGGACCAATCAGTTCCACACATACAGAATGGGAAGTGACTGTCTAGGAAGGAGTATGGTAGAAAGGGATCAAGGAGTTATAGGGAACCACAAGCTAAATACAAGTCAAAAGTGTGATGCTGTTGCAAAAAAAAAAGCAAACAGGATTCTGAGATGTATTAACAGATGGTGTTGTGAGCAAGACATGAGAAGTCATTCTTCTGCTCTACTCTGCACTGGTTAGGCCTCAGTTGGAGTACTGTGTGCAGTTCCGGGCACTGCATTTCAAGAAAGATGTGGAGAAATTGGAGAAGGTCCAAAAAAGAGCAACAAGAATGATCAAAGGTCTAGAGAACATGACCTGTAAAGACAGGCTGAAAGAATTGGGCTTGTTTAGTTTTGAAAAGAGACGATTGAGGGGGGACATGATAGCAGTGTTCAGGTATCTAAAAGGGTGTCATAAGAAGGAGGGAGAAAACTTGTTCTTTTTGGCCTCTAAGGACAGAACAAGAGGTAATGGGCTTAAACTGCGGCAAGGGAGGTTTAGTTTGGACATTAGGAAAAAGTCCCTAACTGTTGGGGTGGTCAAACACTGGAATAAATTGCCTAGGGAGGTTATGGAATCTCCATCTCTGGAACTATTTAAGAACAGGTTAGATAAATGTCTATCAGGGATGGTCTAAACAGTACTTGATCCTGCCATGGGGGCAGGAGGCTGAATTCGATGATTTCTCAAGGTCCCTTCCAGTTGTAGTGTTCCATGATCCTAAGATTCTGAGTTGAAAATCAGATGACAATCAACTTACAAATATGAAAAGACAAGCAAGTAAAGCAAATTCTTTCATATAAAAGTTCATTATGCAAACCAACATATCCCACAATCTTTCTGCTTCTTTAATGTCCTTCCCCGATAACAAGGATCCCATGCGTACATTAATATACCTCTTCTCCACATCAGCACAACTACTCGTGATTTTCATTACTAAAGTTCAGTAGTATGTTCTGGGGAGATGTTGTCCTGTAGCTGTTCTTGAAACATTTTTTAACAAAACAGATCACAGAAGAGGAGGTTATTTACTTTGTATGGTTATTTGAGTTCTTCAAGATTTTTGTCTCTAGAGATGTGCCTGTGACCCTTTCACCTTCAGCCAGAGATTTTAGGCAGCTGTGCTCATTTCATCTGCACGTGCACTCGAGGTATCCTCATGCCCTGTACCAAGAGTGCATAGGAAGTTGATGGACAGACTTTAAGTTCCTTCTGTCCCGCAAAGTCCCATGGAGATGAGACTCCAAAGCAGAAAAGGAGAGTGAGGTAGTAGAGCACACAGAGAGAAACATCTGAAAGACTCCAGTTACAGCACAAGATAAGTATTGGAGGGGTAGCCGTGTTAGTCTGGATCTGTAACAGCAACGAAGGGTCCTGTGGCACCTTACAGACTAACAGAAAAGTTTTGAGCATGAGCTTTCGTGAGCACAGACTCACAGACCAGCATCTGATGAAGTGAGTCTGTGCTCACGAAAGCTCAAGCTCAAAACTTTTCTGTTAGTCTATAAGGTGCCACAGGACCCTTCGTTGCTAGCACAAGATAAGTAACCTGTCCTTCTCTGACTAATATCCCTATGGGTCAGGGTTGGCAACCTGCAGCTCCAGAGCTGCATGCGGCTATTTAAGCAGTCATCTGTGACTCCAAATGCTGACTCCTCTGCACTCCAGACACTGGAATGACCCTGCTGTACCACCACTGGAACAATAGCTTACATCTCCAGCGTAGCCAGTCCTCGACTCCCCCTCCTCCTCCTCTCACAGCTGGCCTGGCCAAGGCTCAGCAGAGCGTGGGTGTTGCCAGCACTCTACTCATTCTCCTGCTCCTCTCACATCTGGGCAGGGTAGCTTAGGGCGCGGCCGGACCTACTGCTGTGCTTGTGTGCTTTGGCACAACTCTCCCTGTGGGTTCTGGATCCTGTCTGGGCACAAGTGGAGCATATTGTGGCAGGCTGAGATGGACAGGTATGGAGCAGTCTGAGTATCTCCCCCCAACTCAGTTTCAAAATGGGGATTCTCAAATGGTGCTGACTGACATCTGAAAAGAGAAATTTTTTCATGAACAACCACCTATCCTTGAATGTGTGAAAAGATAACATCTCTTTGGCAGAGTCATGAATTGCTTACATGGAAAAATAATATTAGGAATGTGTTTAATGTATTTTAATTGTCTTTGAATGGGATTCAGTAATTGGAAATAAAATAACAGGAATAAATGGGTAAATGCCGTAATGGGATGCAATAAAGAAGTTAGAGACTAGGAGAAAATTAGCAACATGCTTTAAACACAGACATTTTATAAGCAAATAGAAATGTAAGATCATGAGCTGTTATTTCTATACAAATGCAAAGAGTGCTCATTGGACCCATCTACACTAGCCTCCTCCTTTTGGAAGGGGCACAGTAGCGAGTGAGTTGGGAAGATGCTAATGAGGCACTTCCATGAATATGCAGCACCTCATTAGTATAATGGCAGCCACGCGCGATTCGAAAGTGGTGCTTTCAAATTGCATGCTGTCAGTGTAGACAGGGGCCTTTCAAAAGGATTCACTGGACTTTGAAAGCCCCTTCTTCCTAAAACCAAACAGAAAGAAGGGGCTTTCAAAATCCAGGGGGGGCTTTTCGAAAGACCCCTGTCTAGATGGGTGGTGCTCAATTTGGTGCCCATTATGTTACCATATTCCCAACTTGCGCATTACCATGCCCCTTCCGAAAGGAAGAGCTTGTGTAGACACAGACATTGTAAACAGGATTACAATACTGCATGCTTCTAAACTGACCCACTTTAATTGGATTCCCAATTAATTTCTTGTACTCATTGCCACTAGACAGGACTGATCTTGGAACTTACTGGCACTCAGAAAAGGGATAATGAGGACTGGATAATGAGGATATCCAGAATTACATTATATCCTTTCTGTACAAGAGACATAATGTAACTGTATAAAATGCTCAAGTTTCAGGTCATATCAGAAGTCAATCTCTAGATGACTGAATTTAGGAAGAAGCTTCTTTACGGTCAGGTTAGTCCATAACTGTTCAGAATGATTTTTTTTTCTACCTTCCTCTGCAGCATTGTCAGAAACAACCTGTTGGGCTTAATGGATCAGAGATTTGATCTAAAATGGCTATCCCCAGGAAATTAAAAAAAAAAATAATGGTATCGAGGTTGGGCAGGGAAATGACAAATCATTGTGGAAGTGCTATTCTTAGAATGGGGATTACAAAAAGTATGGTTTGATATTATTTATTAAGGACTATCTCTCATTCACGTGCATTGCAGCTCTTGAAGTATTGATTTTGTAATTGAATTTGAAAAAATGGCTCTTCTCCCTACTTTGGTTGCAGACCCCTGCTATGGGTGATCCATTTAAAATATTATCCATCAAGATTAGGAAGTAAGAGTGCTTTTTAATTTATATCATTTAAATTTTTGCTTGTGGAAAAGCATGAGGTCAGAACAACATTTAATTACAGTACAGTATATACCAAGACTCAAAAACCGAACTGCTCGCACAAAATGCCAACATCACATACCATCGTATGAAAAGTACCTATCCTTAATTCAAACTCTAGTTCTCAAACTGTATTTTTCTTTGTGTTTCTGAAAATTTCAATTATAATCAATAGAAATATTTTTCACCAATTTGTGTGTGTATGCAGGCACACACAGCAAATTTTACATTTTTCTGCATTTTACCAATAAAATTTAATACTTCCAAGCCTAACTATAAAGCATGAATGGGATAACTAGGTAAATAAGCAGCAGTGGTAGATGCTCTGTCTTAGCCAAAAATGGCTGACCTGGAACTGCGGGCAGTTCATCCATCACAACCTATGCACCCTCAATACAGGTCATGAAGAGCATGAGGAAGCTCTTGCTCAAACCAAACAGGCACTGTTCCTAAAAATCTCTAATACAAGATACAAGGGGCACATGTGCACCTGAAACAAACAGAGCAGCCACAGGTACATTATTTGAAGAACTGCCTCTTCTAACACTAGGCTAATAATGCATCACTTTTGATCTCATGTGTCAAAGCAAGGTGAGGATGATATTAAATTCAAAGATGTTTTTATCCCCTATCCCCGTAGAACAGCATTATTGAATGAAGTAATGGAATTTAAATTACACAGGAGCTTCAGGCAGAAGCATATTTACTGGAAAATAAAAGTGATGGACAATTATGAATTCAATTTTATTTCAGGAACAATTTTTCATTTGAACAATACAAAGCAGGCATATTTTATCCTTAGTCTCCCAGCAATATCTTTCAGTTATACTGTATACTTTCAGTTATACTGTAAATTCAAGCTACTTCAGCTACAATTCAGTGCATGCTAGAAATGGTTTGTTTGATTACATGGGAACATTTATGTATTTGGTGACAGAAGAAAAATATTTAAAATAAAAATCACATAGCATTAAACTATCATCTGATCTAGAAAAAAATCAGAGTGATTTCTGTATGTATTTTTATAACAAAAGCTGATATTTAACATTGAAGGAAGACCATAAAACCATTATTAAAAGCTGGTTTTAAGATAAGAAACCTTTGCAGACTGGAGATATAAAAATTCCTAACTTGCCGATGTTATTTGTCAAACTGGCAGGTCTTTTCAGTAGAGTAAAGTGAAAAAATGGTACACATAGTCTTTCCTCTTATCTCTTCTAGCCTTCTCAAAAACTACTGAACACTGAAGAGAGCATTGTGCTAGAAAAATATTTTTGCTGAGCTTTAAACTCCTGAATCGGAGTTCTCTGTACAGTAGAGATTAGTTCACAGGAAATGCAGGAGTTGTCACGTGATTATATACTTGGTACAAAATCTAATTGGTTGCTATTTAAATTTTGTCTTGCTTACTGAAAAGTTTCTGAATGTTTAAGACTTCCCATAACATGTAGTTATTTATTCCTGTTCTCTTCTCAAACACTATTGTTATGATTTCATATAACAAATTAGGTCCAGCATATAGGTGCTCTTGTGAGGCTCCGGACAAGCACAACTCTATTGGTTAAAACAGGTCACACACCTAACTGATAGAAGTTGTACTAGTACAACATTCAAGTAAACACAAGGCTTAAAATCAATCAGCGCAGACTTGCTAAAGACTTGTTGGAATGGAAAATCTGCATACTGGACTAGAGATGGAAAAGTCATCCCAGCTCTGTATCATAGACTCCTTTTGTATTAACAAACATCTTAGGGATAAAATTAAACCCACCTGTTAAAAGTACATTTTAAAGTGTGGAAAGATCTGTAATATTTGCACCAAAAATCTGCCCAGTTTTTAATAATCATTTAAATAGTAGGCCAAATTCTCAGTTGATTTAGCTCCATTAACTTCAAGACTGACAAAGTCAATTGGAATGTTCCAATTTATACAGCCCGAGAATGTGAGCCATTATATCCAATTCATATTTTAAATTGATGAAAATCTAGGGGCATCAAATACTTTGATGTCTTTCGAGCACACTCATATAAACAACTACATTTTGCTTTTAATCTTTCCTGTAACCACTATTTTGAACATTTTACAAAGTTAAGAACCTAGAATAAGACTGACTTTTGTAAATTCAATAATTTACTCAAGTTACTAACAAATTTTATACTGTATTTTGCTGAAGAATATTAAATGAGTTAGACAGCCATTTCACAGTAAAAATCAGAAAGTATCTGGGGAAAACTGTAGGCAGAGAAATGAAAATGGCAAAAGTTATTCTGAAAATATTGCTAAGATAATAATATTAAAAATAAAAATCAATGAAACATTATATGAAAGTTTCCATAAAATATAATAAGGATTGTGTTTGTGGCTGGGGCAGATCCCTTATGTACCTTAATCTCTACTGCATGTTGTAGAAATGTTAGATTATCATTGATTTTTTGAATGGAAGCATAAATGACCCTCCAGATCTCAATTTCAAGGCACAAGTACATGATAAATATTCCAAGCATTATTTAAATCAAAATGGGAAATACGACCCAGATCTGTTATTGGCAGAGATGTTTAATATGAAATCCCATATATATATATTCCATATTTTTCTTTCAATGTTGTATATCCCTCACTACAAGAAAGGAGACATGCCTATTTATTCATCTGTAACTCAATATATGATATCTCAAGCCCAGTAAATAAATGATGTGCTATTTACATAACATTTTTTTAATTATATATACACTACCTACGACATTTATGAGCAGATCCACAGTACTTAAATTATCTTTGCTGGAAAAACAATTGCACAAAAAATTATGTCGTCTTGAATTTCTAAAGGCTCAGATCACTCTCCATATGAACTTTCCCAAGCAAAGCAACATAGCCTGTCAGGTTTTTTTGGAAATTGTTTACAACTCTGCTTTGATACTGAGATTCATATATTATGGGGGTTTTAAGGAAATCTGAGATTAATACTGAGATTGATATTAATACTTACATGTTAGAGTCATTAAAGAAGAAGGAAATTAAGTAATATTGGTCCTTTTGAATAAAACAGTGTGTCAGGATCTAATTTTCTTAAATAGATAAATTAATTTCTATAATACGTCAACAATAAATTGTTCCTCAATTAAAAAGTATTAAAAAAACTTTTCAACTGTTTTTATAATTTTCCTCAGTTGTGAAAAATGTGTTCTGAAATAGTTAGAGTTTTATGAACAATGATAGATCCACTTATATATTCTACTTGTATGATTTCTGTACTAAGCCTACACAAGTTATTTTGGAAACCCCAAGACAGGTGATAACTGGAGACCACAAAATTTATTTTTAATAGAGGCAATACCATAGGTATATGCTGTATATCTACAACATGATTAAAAAAAACTGAATAGTGATTTCAAAGCTCCATATAAACATATCTAATTTCTGTGCAAAAGTACAAGGTAAACATGCTACCTCTGCCCATGATTGTTGCACAAGTATTATGCAACAATTGGAAAATATAATGCTCTGTTTCAGAGACTGCAAAACAAAGCACAATACTTTGGAGTGCCTTTACTTTTTCCTCATAATCATCACCATCGTGAACACCAACTACCATGGGCTCAGCGCCTGTTGGTTTTTGACACCTGCCTCACTATTTCCTTCCATCTTTTCCTGTACAGTGCAGAGTCGCTTAGTTTCTGTAGACTAGCTCCACACCAATCTAACCATTCTTTGTGGGGCCTGCCTCTCCTGTTCAAGATGTCCATTATAGTGAATACCAGGGTCTTGACTTTTCATTCGTCATTCATTCTGCAGATATGCCCAAATATCTGTAGCTTCCATTGCATAACCTTCTGCAGGAGATTCTCTTTAGGCTGTTTCTTCCTACATAATTCCTCGTTGATGACCTTCTTCATCCATCTTATTCTCGGGAACTTTATATAACATCTCCTCTTGAATGCCAATATCTTTCTCTTCGTATCTTTCGTTATCACCCATGTCTCACATCCATACAATATGCTGCTGAATACACATTTTCAAGACTTTCAGCTTAATTCCTAAGTTAATCGCTTTGGTTTTCCAGATCTTATCCATCACCTTCAAACTCGCTACTGTCTTCTTATAGTCTAGGTCATATGTTATACTGCTCCCCAGATACATGAACTTCTCTACGTTCTCCAGTTCAATCCCATCTATACTGTGCAATGCAGAGTTTGAATCTTTGTCATCCTTAACAAGCCAAAAGTGGCCCTGCAAAAAGAAAGTTTCACTGATTGTAAAGACAGAGACCCATTCATTCTATGGGCAAGCACTTGTGTGAATTGTATCTCAGTTTTGACCTTCACTTTCCAGCAGGCATCCTCAGTGTGGGAGAGAGGTAAGGAAGCTCAAAAGGTCCAAGCAGAACGTTATCCCGCAGTACCTGGAGCAGGGTGAAACAGCATCTGCTGTCAGCCAGAGGGACACTACAATGGTGTCAGACTGGAGCTCGAGAGAGAGCAATTGGCTGATCTGAGAGAGGACACTGCACAGCTCTTCATAACCGTGACAGAGCAAACTGAGGTCCTGCACTCCACGCTGGAGCTGAAGAGGGGCTTCCTGTGCAGCATTTAGTTTGCAGGCTCTGCTCCCTGCTGCCCAGACTCCCCGGAATCCAGGTCACCTACCCATTTCATCACAGTCACTGAATGAGTGGAGAGAGAGCTAGGACAGTCTGCCACTCCACCTCCAAGACGTACCGCAAAATGTTATTCCACCTCTCTTGACACCCCTTCTCTTCCCTGTCATTTAACCCTCTCCCCACCACCCAATAAACATATTCTTTGGTCTGATTTATTGGTTCACATGTATGGTGTGGTGCACAAATCATTGCAGGGACTAGCAGCAGAGGGACCTGGCCAGGGTGGAGCAAGCTGATAGCACAACTGCCCACCACTATGCCAAGGTCCAAAAAGGACTTGCAGCAGAGGGACTTGGGCAGGGTGGTGGTTTCAAAACCAGATGGGACTGATGAGACCCTGGACACAATGCCCTGAGTGCCAAAGCTGGCTTATTTCATGCATGTGTGTGCCTCAGCTAAAAAACATTAGACTTTCCACCCCCCAAAATACTAACATTCTTTTAGCGAAAATAACCCTCCCTTTACATCCATTCTTTCTCCTACACCTTAACCCTCTTCTTCACCCCCAAATAAAAGTATTCTTTCTGTGAAAACCACACTCTGATTTATTGGTTATTTAAAAGGGGTTATTTATTGATTATTCTATAGGTCATTGTGGGACCCACAAATCTTTTTTGGGGAATGGAAGGTGGTACTACAACAGTGACATACAGAAGAATTTTGTGGCTGCCCAATCATTCATGAAGCTATTTTTCAAAGACTCCCTGATTGCTGCTACCTCTGCATTCACATTGGAGAATGCCCTTGTGGGTGGCTGTGAATAAGCCCTGCTCATGGCATCAGCCTCTGCTCTCCAAGCGCTCACTAAATTCTTCCATCTGGATTCACAAGTGTTATGCAAAATACAGCACGCTGCAACCATGGTGGGGAGATTAGTTTTGGGAGAGGTCCAAATGGGTCAACAGGCACCTGAGCCTCACTTTTAAATGGCCAAAGGCACATTCCACCACCATTCCGCACTTGCTGAGTCTCAAATTGAAGTAATCCTTGCTGTCATCCAGAGTGCCTGTGTATGCAGAAAGTAAGCAGAGTCATCTTAAGAGCTCCACATCGTCAATTTTGATTTTTCCAGTCTGGGAAAAAAATTCTATCCAGGAGCTTTCTGTACAGCCTAGAATTTGTGAGGATGAGCGCTTCATGAGCCTTCACCAACCATCTCACACTGATGTCTGTGAAATGACCATTGTGATCTACCAACACCTGCAACACCACTGAACAGTATCCTTTTCTGTTTATATACTCAGAAGCCAAGTGGTCCGGGGCCATGATGGGGATGTGCGTGCCATCTATTGACCCACTGAAGTTAGGAAACCCCTTGGCAGCAAAGTCATCCACTACAGTCTGTACATCTCCCAGGTTCACAGTCTTCCTCAGGAAATACCAACAGACTGCACTGGCAACCTGCACCACCATGGCTCTCTCTGTAGATGCCCACCCCTAACTGATTTGCTACTGACTGGTAACTGCTGGGCATTGCAAACTTCCATAGAGCGATTGCCACTCATTTGTGAATCATTACAGCCAGTCTCATTCTTGTATTGCTGCGCTTCAGGGCGCAGACCAGCAATCACAAAGTTTCATAAAAGTGGACTTACGCATATGACAGTTCTGCACCCACTGCTGGTTGTCCCAGGACTCCTAAATGGTGTGGCCTCACCAGTATGTTGATTTTGTGAGTCCAAAACTGCCACTCCACTGTAAGCACTGCATTCACAGCAGCCAGCAATTGTAAATTCCTGGCATGCAGTTGAGCAATTTCCTCTCCAACATCTTAATCATCATCCTCAACCTATCAACCCAATGCCTTCATAGTCGAAAGACATACTGCTTGACTGTGTTTCCACATGCCGCTTCTTCTGGAAATGGCATGCTAATGAGCTAACCAGAAGATGCTATTGAGGTGTGGATGCAAATTTTCTACACCTCATTAGCATAACAGAGGGAGGGTTTCCTTCCGAAAGATCCCCAAGGGCCACGCGTCTATATGTGTACCTCGGATTCCGGAAGAATATCATGTGCTGATATGCTAATGAGGAAGGGAAAATTTGCATCTGCACCTCATTAGCATCTTCCAGTTAGCTCATTAGCATGCCGCTTCCCAAAGAAGTGGCACATGGAGTCGCAACCCCTGACATTCCATGAAGTTGCCATAATGGTTTTTGCAATGACTAGAAGCACTGGGGAATCCATGTTTACGCTGGACCTGTGTTGGAAAAAATGGTGCAATCTCCCATTCATTTTTCACACAGTTAGTGGGTACTCTAAAATCTGGAGAGTGCTTTGCATTCTGGGATCATGACATCAAACACCCATGAGCAACTGCCACAATTTTCCCCCCATAACCCAGTGGTGCAAATCCCCCAGAATGCATCAGGGTGAAGGTACTGTGAAATAGGTACCCACAATGCATTGCTCATGCTGTTGAACTTGAATAAGGCAACGGCAACATGGCACATCAACACAGCGAAATGGTAGGTTGACTTTCCCAAACTTTCTCAGACAATTAACTTTCAGTTTATAAGATCAAGGTTAACAAGTCAAATATAAAAGTTGATTTTATTTCATAGTGTAGATATAGCCTCAGTGTTTTAGGAATCTAAGTAGACAACAAATAAAATATTAAAGTTTTGTATAAAATTAGTAAACTTATTTACAAGTTTATTCCACACAGATAATTTTTTTCTCTATTTTGATGATAAAAAGTCCCTATTCTCAGCAAAACAAAGTCAGACTTGTTTGAAACAACATGAAATAAATTTTAACTACAGGTGGAATATCCACAACAGAGCCTAGATACGCAGTAACAAATCCCTAAACCGCATTAAAAAAACAAGCCTGAATTTTGAATACTAAATGAAGGAATTAGTGCATACTATTGTGATTTTGCTTTTCCAGTACTACAGTGATAAATGGCTAATTGCTATGACAGACTGAGCCAGAGCTACATTTATGACTTAAGTGCCCAAGAATACATAAAATTTAATCCATTGCAGCTGCAGCTTTACATTCTCTTTCGGATAGCTCACTGATAATCCATTTGTAATTACAGACTTTTTTGTTCAAAGATACACCATACACTATTTATTAAATACTGTTTTCACAGATATTCAAATTAATGTGCTACCTCTGTTATTAAAGACTGGCATTTGAGTATATAATTTAAAAATAATGTATCTGTAACAAATTTCTGTTTTTCATTAATAAATACAAACAACCTGTTTGATTACAAGTGAAACTAAAGTTAGCATTGGGGTAAAACTAACTAAAAGGGGTTTCCCCCCACAAGACAGGAAAGAAAGCTTTTAATATTTATTTCAGTAATATACAAACAACTCAGTATTTTATTGCTAATACCGTACTAGGTATGCAACTGAATTTACATTTACTGTAATATTAACATAATCTTTGGTAAATTCTATAGGGACATATTTGGGATGCACTGTGGACTATAACAACTTTTTTAGCCTGTACTGTCTTTTTTTACTTAAGGATCCCAAAATTCTTTATACAGATAACACTGTCCTGAAATGCATCCACATTTAGGTAGCACATGAAGCAGCTGTTCTGCTCCAGCAACACTACTCCTGCTTATATGAATACACAGACACACTCTGTCAATTAATCAATATATTGGAGTTTCTAGTGCACCCAAAAACCTCAGGAAGTGGCATATTTGAAAAATAGATAGAACAAACTTCTTTGTTTAAAACTAGAAAGGTAACTTATACACATAGCGTACAACTGGTGAAACTATAGCATCCTGGCCAAATTCTAACACCTTTTCGTTAGAAAAGCAGCAGTCTCTCATAGTCATCAACAGTGGTTACAGACTCTGTTTTAAGATTCTTCTGAATATCTAGGTAACAGGTAATATCTAAATAATAGCTGTACCACCTGAATCACCAAATGAACCCACCAACCACTCTCTGGAACACCTGTTTTCTTTGCAAACTGCCTAATGAAGAACTGATATGACCCAATACGTTATGTTTTATAAACTCTGCCAGAATAAACATGCATGAGATTTAAAACTCTGATCATACTTCCAAGCCTTGTCTACTCTAGGAAAAAAGGTATGTTCTGAGATGCAGTTAAGTTAAATCCTAGTGAACCTAGGGCAGTTTGTCAGTTCCACGCTAGTTAGCAGATTGATTTAGAGACTAGGCTCCCCCATGGGAGATGGAGTTAAAACTAGCTCATGTGCATACAACAAACTGCTTTGATTTCACGACGATTTTATCATCTTAGTTAACTACAGTTACCTCATAAGTTAGTGAAGAAGCCCCAAATTCACAGTGAATTAATTTGTAAATATAGCAACTGAGGTACAGAAAATGTATATGACATTTTTAATCCCAGGTGAGTCAATTGCAGAATGAGCCAACATTGTTTGAATAAACCAACAGAGCTTTCATTTGTCTGGGACCAAGACCTGCACAATTTTATGATTTTCTTTGCTGGACATATCCCACAAAGCTTTTTCCAAACTTTTTAAAGCTGAACTCCCTGTCAGAAAAACAAAACCAATCTTATTCCCGCAGACTTCAATCCCGCTTTACGTTATATTAAAGGCTTAACCATCTTCATTTATGCATCTTCCATGCTACACTTTATGGCTAGTCCCATTTTGTCCGTATTTTTGAAGATTCTGCTTTAATGATAGATCAAGCTTTAGAAAATATAGCAACGGGCAAAAGATATTATATATATACACACACATTATACTCTTGCAAGCCTCCAGTAATATTTATGGAAAAGTAGATAGGAGTCTATATGCTTTATTTACGTACAAATATTCATCAGTCCCATAAAGGACGAATATCATTTAGCAACCATTGCGAACAGATAGGGGCACGAGATTTGGTTACTCATGCTAGCTAACTACCTCAGTGTGCTGTAGGAAGAATGCTACACCAGGTAAAAGCATGATAAGAGGCAATCCAAAAAGCAGAATGTGATCTTCTCAATCAGTCTGCCTTTTCATCTGCTTCAAGAGTAGCACAACAATGTACTACCCCTTGTTTGGGTTCATGGAAAAGCCAAAGACTTTGCACAAGAACACTAGACATAACTGACTACGATAAAAAAAAAGTATGTGATGGATATTGGCTTAAATTCATTTCAGCACTGGGTATGAGACACACAAGAAATGTGTGGTATGGAAGTAGTTTTTTTCCCTGTGTTAGGACTGCTCTGTTCCTTATTGTTAGCATACAGCAATCCTAGCACAAGCATAGCCATCCTAAAGAAGATCGCTCAAATGTAGGGGAATCTTTTAGTAATCTAATGTATCTTGTAATATAAAATAAAAATATCATCAACATTTCATGAAAGAGTTGCACATTTTGTATAGTGTCCAAAAACTAAGCACAGTAACTGTGATGATTTCTTTTTCCTCATTGGCATCAAATGGGCAGAGACCTGGTGGGTTTTTCATCTTTCTAGCGGCATCCTGGAGGCACAGGTAGGTTGAATAATAATTTGTGGCTGTAACTGTTAGGGATATTAGTACATCTGAATTTGTGGCCACCTCCCAGCATGATTTGGAGTCTGAAATGGATAGGTGCCAGAACTAAAAAATTTGAGATTCTGCTGACAGGCCTTGGGCTCAAAGGATATAGATTCCGTGGTGTTGGACAATTTACAGTGTACCCAGTATTAAAGGAAAGCCCTTGCAGCAGACTCATTCTGCTGCACTCAGCTGACAATGAATGACATGTCCCAGAACCCCCTGCAATAAGCCCCCAATGAGTAGGCCCTGAGGAACTGAAAGTGACTGGGCTTTTAGAGGAATGTAGAAGCAGCACTGAGAAATGGCTTATCGCCCACCGTCCACTTTTCCAGGGGGTCAGCCAGGGTCCTGTCTCATAGTTCACACTGGTAGAAAGCTTCAGGGAACTCAAGGGCTACGTCTACACGTGCAGCCAACATCAAAATAGTTTATTTTGATGTTGCGACATCGAAATAGTCTATTTCGATGAATAACGTCTACACGTCCTCCAGGGCCGGCAACGTCGATGTTGAACTTCGACGTTGCTCAGCCCAACATCGAAATAGGCGCAGCGAGGGAACGTCTACACGTCAAAGTAGCACACATCGAAATAGGGATGCCAGGCACAGCTGCAGACAGAGTCACAGGGCGGACTCAACAGCCAGCCGCTCCCTTAAAGGGCCCCTCCCAGACATAGTTGCACTAAACAACACAAAATACACAGAGCTGACAACTGGTTGCAGACCCTGTGCCTGCAGCATAGATCCCCAGCTGCCGCAGAAGCAGCCAGAAGCCCTGGGCTAAGGGCTGCTGCCCACGGTGACCATAGAGCCCCGCAGGGGCTGGAGAGAGAGCATCTCTCAACCCCCCAGCTGATGGCCACCATGGAGGACCCGGCAATTTCGACGTTGCGGGACGCGGATCGTCTACACGGTCCCTACTTCGACGTTGAACGTCGAAGTAGGGCGCTATTCCTATCTCCTCATGAGGTTAGCGACTTCGACGTCTTGCCGCCTAACGTTGAAGTTGGTGCCGCTACTTCGAAGTAGCGTGCACGTGTAGACGCAGCTATGATGTCAGATTGCCTCCCTGCACCAGTGTAGACAAGTTTCTTCAAGATAATTCGATGTAGCCTGTGCTGGCCATTCTTGATCCAAACCAGTGCAATAGGAATGTAGCACTGCCAACCTGAAGGGTTCAAATACAGGCCTCTCAAAAGGAGATTTTAAAAATAACCAATAACTCGCTTCTGGTTCTTCAGTGATGAGAGTTCACACTGAAATCACGTTTTTCTCTCCAAGAGGAGACTAGAAACTTTTGTTAATTTGTTGTCTAATGTCTCTGTATCTCTGGCCAGTAGATGGCAACAAACACAAGTTTATTGAAACTTGTTGTGTATGGGATTTCAAAAGCAAAGTCCCTCCCATGGCTCAATAATCTATATAGAAATCTATAAAGCATATATTAAGAGCAAGTTTCCATGGAAACTTTTCCTTTGGATGAAGGAGATTTTAGAGTCACCCTATGAAGGTACAGAATTTTTTTCTCTTTAATGTTGATGGTGTCCTGCTTTCATTCTTCTGTTCTATTTGTTGTTAATATCAGCAATGTAAACTGGTCCATTTTATCTAGTTTCATTTTAGATTAGCCTGGCAATAGCTAAAATGGAGGTGCTTCAGAGGAAGATGGTATAATAAGTGCAAATAAGTATGGAGTATTCTGTGTACATGGAATTGAATAACTTCAAGTTTCGGCATACAGCAGCCCCTTGAGTTATGCGAGGGTTGTGTTCCCATGCACACTTGCATAACTTGAATTTCCCGTAAATCAGGGGGTGGCTTTTTCTCTGATGGAACACAGGTTCCACAGCTCAGAAAGCAACAGGAGCACCTGCAGCTCCTTTTGCAAGGTAAGCCTGGAGTTGTGGCGAGCAGTTGGAGAGGGTGAAGTCTGGGGTGGGTTGGGCCCATGGGATGGTGGCTGCAGGGTTAAGCCTGGGGTGGGTTAGAGCTGCAGGGGGAGTGGGGGTGTAGCTGAGCCCGGGACCATGCAGCCCCACAGGGGTTGAGCGGGAGCCATGTGGAGGGGAGACTGAACCGGGGCTGGGGCGTGGGCAGTTGAACTGTGGCCACACAGGGCCGGGGAGTTGAGCCAGGGCTGGGGGTGGATGGGCAGGATTTTGAGGTGCGCTTAACTCACGTTAATGAGAGTTAAGACCAATTCGAATTGCACATTTTGAGGAATTACTGTAATTTGAAACTAATTGCAATACCACTACGGATTACTTCCTACCCATGCACAAATGGGCAGACAAGAAGTGAGGTGAGAAATGGCTGGATGATTATGTGGTGGAGTAAGCTAGCATGGGGACCCCTAGAACTTGGCAAACTTGCTCTTCTGAATCCTTTCGCTCTCACTCCTCCCTTTCTTGAGTGTAAGAAAACAAACTAAAATGGGGCAGGAGAAGGAGAGGGGTGTTCTCCTCTTACAGAATCCTAGGCTGGAAGGGACCTTAGGAGATCATCAACTAAGCCCACTGTTACAACAGGCTTTAGCTTTGTTTAAGCAGCCGCAGCCTCCAGAGATGCAAGTGGTGTCTGCGGTGGCAGCCACCTGCTCACTACACCTGTGGAGAAGGAGATTGGGAGTGGGGGGTGGTGGGGGCAGCCAAGCCTGCACTCCCGGAGCTGCATGGGGATGAGAAGAAGGAGGCCAGGCAGCTGCCAGCTGGCAAAGGGAGGGTGAGAGGGCTCTGCCTCCCAGTCACATGGGAGCTGCTGTACAATGCAAAGGGCTGCTCAAGCCTCCTGCCAGGCTCAAACCAGTGCAAGCGGGGCTGGACTGCATGGTTTGCTGTGGTTATGCCAAGCCCAGGGTGCACACCCAGCACAGTGACTCCCTTTTGCCTCGGGGCACTGCAGGGTGTCTGCCCCAACCCTGGAATTTCACCCTATCCCAGCTGAAATCAGTCACTGCCCTTTCAAACAGGCCTTAAAAAAAAACACCCAGGCAGCAGGGGGGAGCAACCAGAGAGGCGGTCATTTCAGGCAGGTAAATCCTGGGGATGTGGTGGGGCAGGTAGGGTTTGAGCCTGGGGATTGGGGGGAGCAGTTGGGGGATGGGGGTAAAGCTTGGGGATAGGAGGGTGGATTTGGAGACTGAGGCTGGTAAAGCCTAGAGATGGGGGTAACAACATTCTAACTGGTACAAATCATTGTGTGTGTGGTGTTCTTAAAATAGTGGTTACAAAAAGGATAGTTTGACATTATTTATTAAGGACTGTCTCATATTTACATGCACTGCAGCTCTTGAAGTACTGATTTTGTAACTGAATTTGAAAAAAATGGCTCTTCTCGCTATGTCAGCTGCAGACCCGAGGTAACAGGTCAACAGCACATCTCCCCACATCATAAGCAAGACAATGTCCACAAGAATTCCAACTCAGCATGGTGTTTCTAAGCTTAGGGGTTAGTCTTCCTCTAGCCCTAAATTAGTTACTGTAATTTTATACGAATGAGCCTAGAAGTTGACATTTTCATCTTCCTTTCCACAACTTCGGAATGTTTCATGTGTGACTTCTGAAATGCAAGGAAGTCAAAATGCACAAATCCTAACATTTCCTAAATATACACAAGATGCACTTTTGTCAAAACCAAAAAATGTTGTATGACAAGTATGAAACATGCACAATCAAAATATACTATGTTAATGTAGCAAGACAACAGAAGCTGTACTCGAAGTTTGTGTGAGTTAACAAAAATGCACACACTGATCAACATTAAGAGTAGAAAGCTACCTACAGAAATCTTGATCCTGCAAAGCACTAATTACTCTGACCCCAAACTAGCAAACCACATACAATCCCCATTGACTTCAGAATCTTAGGGGGTAGACTGCCACTCTCCTAATTGAGAGAGGGATATTCTGATCTCACCAGGAAATTGCTAAGAATGGGAATAGAGTAAACATATATATGGACATATAACTATCTCACAGAAGTGGAAGGGGCCTTGAGAGATCCTTAAGTCCAGCTCCCGACAATCACAGCAGGTCCATACCTCACAAATTTTTTTCATTTATTTGCCCCAGATCCCTAAATGGCCCCCTCAAAGGCTGAACTCACAACCCTGGGTTTGGCAGGCCAATGAACAAACCACTGAGCTTTCCCTCTCTGCAAAAGTGCTCCACACCACAGGAGTCACACACTACCTAACATTTACATATCTTAGTAAACAGCCTTAAAACAATGTCAGAAATAAATATAATTTCCATCACAGTGTGATAATGTAGTCATTACCAAAGGGTTACCATCTCAAATATAATCTTGAAGCAACTGAAAAAAGATATGAGATGGGTCAAAGCAATGTGTCACCACCATATCGAAAGTTCACTAAGATGAAATCTTACCATATACACAGCTTATGATCAAGATGCCCTTTTATTACCCTATAAAAGTCCATGTTTTTAAAATTACCACATGAATGTCTTCCAGAATCTGTTTCTTTTTAAAACAAAAAACACTACAAAATCAGAATAAATAGCACTTCTATACTGACATCCTTACCAAATACATGGTTGTGTAAAGCATGTCCCAGATTGTGGAATCAGATCTCTCCCAGGAAATGTAGCTACTGCAGGGAAAAGAGAGGGACACAGCAGGGAGTTCCCCCACCAGGCGCTTCTTACCATTCACTGGGCTCCAGCTGCTGATTCACTGCATTAGGGAAGGACAAGTCCTCATCCTCCACTGCACAGCTACTGTTTGGGGGAAGATTAGACCCACCTGTAGATACCACCCCCAGCTGCAGAAAGCTGCATTCAAAGCTCACCTCTCACAGCATCACAGATGCCACTGTACCCTGCAAAAGGCAGGGCTGAGGACCTTTGTATCGTGGAAAAGCCTGCATCTACATTACTGAGATGAGTACGGCTCCTGAGTTATCTATACAGCATCCCTCTGTTTTCCTGCTGCCTTCGCCTGAACTACAACCCAAGGAGGAAACTCTCAGCAGGAGATAATCTCAGACTCTCACAAGGACAAACTTCAGGCACTACCTCTGTCTCTTCTGCCCCAAAAGCAAGTGCACATGTTGATGTGCAACAGGTAGAGGAACATACTCAAAGAAAAATAAACATTTTAGAAAGAGCTGCAAAGTTTCTATTGCAGACTCTCCTCATTCTCTTGAGGACTCAAATGTGAAAGATAAATTTTATAAGGGCACATTGTTTTGTCATATCAGTTTCATTTTATGGTCCGGATGCTCCTTTTTTGCAAGTTGGTATTGCCTTTCAAGAATTACCATCCTTTTAATTTTTGGTGTTTATTTTTGGTAATCCACTTCTGAATTAAGGTTAAAACTTCCACAGGTCAGCAGAATAGGAAAAAAAAGCTTTGTTTTTATTTTCTGTGTGCACATAGAAAAACTAAGTACAAATACTAAAGTCAATTTTAAACAACTGAAGAAATAATTTGTCATGAATAATGGATTGGGCAAATTCAGTCTCTTTCATTGTTTATGGAACATCTGTGAACAGTTGGTAAATAAGTCTAATTTATTTACTATTCACAGTAATTCAAAGACTCCACGAAGCAATTTCTAGAATATGTTACTTGTAACTCTTGTCCAACCTAAAAACTGGTCAACTACTCATACCCTTGTCACTTACTCTGGAGTCAGTTGTCTATAGCATTATGGTGGAGTTGTTTATACCACCCCAGTCGAATAAACAAACCCAACACTAGGACAGAACAGGTTTAAAGACCACGCCGGGCCCATCTAACTCAGCCCCTCCAACCTTGAAGCACATGCACCAACTGGGGACTGGATGACAAAGGGACCAACTCAGCTCAGGAAGGGAAGCTGAAAAAAAGTTCAGACGCACCCTGCAGTTTCCTGCAAAAGGACTCTGAGGTGTCTCCCTGGGACACCAAAGACTGTACGCTGAGCCCTGTTGGGGCTGAGAGCTTGATTTCCCTTTACTTTCTCTTTATCCGGGACTGGAAGTGGAGAGAGCAGTGACAGGAAGTGATCAAGGGAGGATAATACATGAATTGTCCACAACCCTGCCCAGAGGTCAATGCCGCTGACCCTTTTAGGGCCTTGGGCGGGGAGCCTAGTGGAGTGGAAGTGGCTGAGCTCCTCTACTCATCCTCCCTTGGCTGAATGAATGCAAAGCACAGATGAATGTTGCATCTGACGCAGCAGGTCTTTGCCCACGAAAGCTTATGCTTCAAAATATCTGTTAGTCTATAAGGTGCCACAGGACTTCTTGTTGTTTTTGAAGATATGACTAACTCTGCTACCTCTCTGATACTTGCTAAGTGCTAGTTCAGCTAGCTGACCAAAAATCCTATACAACCATAATATTCTTACTTACTCCATGCATCTTTACTAAACTGCATGCTCAACAGAGAAATCCTCATCTCAAATTTCCATCTTACCAGTTTTTCTTCAAACCAAACTTTTCTTTACAATATTGGCATATAGAATTTTTCCTATAATCCTTAAAATAACTAGCTGTGTTTCACTTATCAAAACTAAAACAGACTTATCCAAAACTATCAGAAACATAGTAAACAAACACAACAAAATTCAGAACAATGAAACAAAAACAGTCAAGCTCAATTAATAGGCTCAGTTCAGTGCTTCATTATTTTCACATACCTTCATAACACAATATGCAGTATGTTACTTCCCAGTGTAGGAATGCTTATGAGGAGATATTAAAAAGACAGAAACTTTTCAGCTTAGAAAAGAGAAGTCTAAGCGGAAGGAGGGACATGATAGAGCTCTATAAAACCATAAATGGTGTGGACAAGTAAATAAGGAAGAGTTGTTTATTTGATCCCATAACACAAGAACTAGGAGCCATCAAATAAAATTAATAAGAAGCAGGTTTAAAACAAGCAAAAGTATTCTTTCAGCAATGCACAGTCAAACCATGGAACTTCTTGCCAGAGGGCACTGTCAAGACCAGAACTCTAACAGGTTTCAAAAAAGAACTAGATAAATAAATGGCAGATAGGTCCACCAATGGCTATTAAGCAGGATGGGTAAGAATGGTGCCCCAGCCTCTATTTGTCAGAAGCTAGGAATGAATGACAGGGAATCATAGTATACTAGAACTGGAAGGGACCTCGAGAGGCCATCAAGTCCAACCAGTCTGTCTAAACCATCCCTGACAGACATCTATCTAACCTGTTCTTAAATATCTCCAGCAATGGAGATTCCACAACCTCCCTTGGCTATTTATTCCACTGTTTGACCACCCTGACAGTTAGGGACTTTTTCCTAATGTCCAAACTAAACCACCTTTGCTGCAGTTTAAGCCCATTGCCTCTTGTTCTATCCTCAGAGGCCAAAAAGAACAAGTTTTCTCCCTCCTTTTAGATACCCGAAAACCGCTATCATGTCTCCCCTCCATCTTCTCTTTTCGAAACTTAACAACCGCGATTCTTTCAGCCTTTCTTCATAGATCACATTCTCTAGACTTTAATCATTCTTGTTGCTCTTCTCTGGACCTCTCTAGTTTCTCCACTTCTTTCTTGAACTGCGGTGGCCAGAACTGGACACAATACTCCAGCTGAGGCCTAACCAGCACAGAGTAGAGTGGAAGAATGACTTCTCGTGTCTTGTTCACAACACACCTGTTAATGCATCCTAGAATCATGTTTGCTTTTTTTGCAACAGCATCACACTGTTGACTCATATTTAGCTTGTGGTCCACTATAACCCTCTAGATCCCTTTCTGCCGTACTCATTCCTAGGCAGTCCTTTCCCATTCTGTATGTGTGACACTGATTGTTCCTTCCTAAGTGGAGCACTTTGCATTTGTCCTTATTAAACTTCATCCTGTTTACCTCAGACCAGTTCTCCAATTTATCCAGTTCATTTTGAATTATGACCCTATCGTACAAAGCAGTTGCAACCCCTCCCAGCTTGGTATCATCTGCAAACATAAGTGTACTTTCTATGCCAATATCTAAATTGTTGATGAAGATATTAAACAGGACCGGTCCTAAAACAGACCCCTGCAGAACCCCACTTGTTATACTTTTCCAGAAGGATTAACAACCATTAAGAACTACTCTCTGAGTATGGTTATCCAGCTAGTTATGCACCCATCTTACAGCAGCCTCATCTAAATTGTATTTGCCTAGTTTTGTTTTTTTTTTAAGAATATCATCTGAGACCATATCAAATTATTTACTAAAGTCTAGGTATACCACGTCTACCACTTCTCCCCTATCCAAAGCTCATTATCCTGTCAAAGAAAGCTATCAGATTGGTTTGACATGATTTGTTCTTTACAAATCCTTGCTGGCTGTTTCCTATCACCTTCCCACCTTCCAACTGCTTGCAGATGATTTCTTGCTCCATTATCTTTCCTGGCACAGAAGTTAAGATGACTGGCCTGTAGTTTCCTGGGTTATTCTTATTTCCCTTTTTATAGATGGGCAATATATTTGCCCTTTTCCAGTCTCCCAGAATCTTTCCTGTCTCCCATGATTTTCCAAAGATGATAGATAAAGGCACAGATATCTCCTCAATCAGCTCTTTGAGTATTCTAGGATGCATTTCATCAGGCCTTGATGACTTACAGACATCTAATTTTCCTAAGTGATTTTTAACTTGTTCTTTTTTTTATTCCAACTTCTAACCCTACCCCTTTCCCCTAGCATTCACTACGTTGGGCATTCCTTCATCAGACTTCTCAGTGAAGACCGAAACAAATAAGTCATTAAGAATCTCTGCCATTTGCAAGTTCCCTGTTACTGTTTTTCCCTCCTCACTGAGCAACGGCCTTACCCTGTCCCTGATCTTCCTCTTGTTTCTAATATATTTATAAAAAACCTTCTTGTTTCCCTTTATGCCTGCAGCTAGTTTGAGCTTATTTTGTGCCTTAGCCTTTCTAATCTTACTCCTGCATTCTTGTGTTGTTTGCCAATATTCACCCTTCGTAATTTCTCCTTGTTTCCATTTTTTATATGATTCCTTTTTTTATTTTGAGATCATGCAAGATCTCCCAGTTAAGCCAAGGCGGTCTTTTGCCATATTTTCTATCTTTCCTACACAGTGGGATAGCTTGCTTTTGGGCCCTTAATAATGTCCCTTTGAAAAACTGCCAACTCTCCTCAGATGTTTTTCCCCTAGTTTTGCTTCCCATGGGACCTTACCTACCAGCTCTCTGAGTTTACCAAAATCTGCCCTCCTGAAATCCATTATCTCTATTTTGCTGTCTTCCCTTCTTTCCTTCCTTAGAATTGTGAACTTTATGATTTCATGATCACTTTCACCCAAGCTGCCTTCCACCTTCAAGTTCCTCCCTATTTGTTAAAATCAAATCTAGAAAGAGCTTCCCCCCAGTAGCTTTTTCAACCTTTTGTAATAAAAAATAGTCTCCAATGCAATCCAAGAACTTACTGGATAGGCTGTGCCCTGCTGTATTAGCTTCCCAACATATATCTGGGTAGTTGAAGTCCACCATCAGCACCAAATCCGGGGCCCTGCATGACTTTGTTGTTTAAAAAAAAGCCTCATCCACCTCTTTCACCTGGGTAGGTGGCCTGTAGTAGACTCCTAGCAGGATGTCACTTTGTTTTTTACTCCTCTTAGTCTAACTCAGAGACTCTCAACATGTCCATCTCCACCTCAGTCCAAGTGTGCACATTTTTAATATATAAGGCAACACCTCCCCCTTCTTCCCTGTCTACCCTTCCTAAGCAGGCTGTACCCTTCAATACCAACATCCCAATCACATATATTATCCCACCAAGTTTCCATGATGCCAACGTCATAGTTGTAGTTATTTATTAGCACTGCCAGTTCTTCCTGATTATTACCCATACTTCTTGATGGATCACTTGGTGGTTTCCTATTCTGTTCGTTCCATCTGGAACACAAGTCACTGGCCGCTATCAGGGGGACAGGATGCTAAGCTAGACGGACCTTTGGTCTGACCCAGGATAGCCACTCTTATATTATATTCTTACATAAGTAAATCTGTGGGCAGTAAGTATTAGCAAACAATTGTGGCAAATTAACCATTAAAAGTAGTGACCTATCTAGCACAGTCATTTCATTTAAGGTAGATTTTAGCAAAAGCAGTTGATTACTTGAAATATGAAGCCAAGATTATTTTTTTAAGAAAGCAAATCAGAGCTTTGTAGACAACAAGTCTTTGCAGGCTCTTGTAAATGAACAATCAGTGTCTGCATTAGGACTTGAAATAGTGGGTGGATAACTTGATTACATTTTTCAAAGATTTTTGAAGTATTAAAGATAGTTTTTTTAATCTAACCTGTTTTGAAAAGACATTACAAGCTAGGCAAATGAAACCACTTTAATAATCAGTACAGGAAATGATGGTGGCAGAACTTCAAAGAGTTTAACATGGGCATAGCAGCTATGTGGCAATTAATAAAGGGAGGTGGAATTAGATTCTTTTTCCATAGCCATGTAAAGGACCAGTGACAATGTGAGTTACAGATTTAGGAAGCTTAAGGACTCCACAAGGCTCTGATACAGCAAGCAGTAACATCCACATATCTGTTACAGTGGGTTTTTCAGTCTGCAAGCACCATGGATGCAGAACCAGACCTTTCAATCACATGCCCTGCCTTCTGAATAAAAAAATAAAAAAACACAGTAAGAGACCTAACAAAGAACCACCATGGCTAAACAGCCATGTTAAAAAGGCAGTGAGAGAGAAAAGGGCAGCTTTTAAAAAGTGGAACTCAAATCCTAGTGAGGAAAATAGAAAGGAACATAAACACTCCCAAATTAAGTGTCATAATGTAGTAAGAAAAGCCAAAAAAGATTTTGAGGAACAGCTAGCCAAAAATTCAAAAAACGATAGTAAAATGTTTTTTAAATACATTAGAAGCAGGAAGCCCGCTAAAAAAGCAGTGGGGCCCTTGGACGATAAAGATATAAAAGGAGCGATCAAGGAAGACAGTGCCATTGCGGAGCGATTAAATGATTTCTTTGCTTCAGTCTTCACGGCTGAGGATGTTACAGAGGTTCCTAAATCTGAGCCAGCCTTTTTAGGTGACAAATCTGAGGAACTCACTCAGATTGAAGTGACATTAGAGGAGGTTTTGGAGTTAATTGATAAGCTGAATAGTAACAAGTCTCCAGGACCAGACGGTATTCACCCAAGGGTTCTGAAAGAACTCAAATGTGAAATTGCGGAGTTATTAACAGTGGTTTGTAACCTATCCTTTAAATCCACTTTGGTACCAAATGACTGGAAGACGGCCAATATAACACCAATATTTAAAAAAGGCTCTAGAGGAGACCCTGGCAATTATAGACCGATAAGTTTAACATCAGTACCAGGCAAATTAGTAGAAACACTAGTAAAGAATAAAATTGCAAGGCACGTAGAAGAGCACGAATTGTTGGGCAAAAGTCAGCATGGTTTCTGCAGAGGGAAGTCGTGTCTAACTAATCTATTAGAATTCTTTGAAGGGGTTAATAAACATGCGGACAAGGGGCACCCAGTGGACATAATATACCTAGATTTCCAGAAAGCCTTTGACACGGTCCCACACCAAAGGCTTTTATGTAGATTAGGTGGTCATGGGATAGGAGGAAAGATCCTTTCATGGATCGGGAATTGGTTAAAAGACAGAAAACAAAGGGTGGGAATAAATGGTAAATTTTCACAATGGAGGAGGGTAACTAGTGGTGTTCCCCAGGGGTCAGTCCTGGGACCGATCCTGTTCAACTTGTTCATCAATGATCTAGAAAATGAGGTAAGCAGTGAGGTGGCAAAGTTTGCAGATGACACCAAGTTGTTCAGGACAGTCAAAACCAAAACAGATTGTGAAGAACTACAAAAAGATCTCAGCAAACTGAGTGATTGGGCAGCAAAATGGCAAATGAAATTTAATGTGGGTAAGTGTAAGGTAATGCATGTAGGAAAAAATAACCCAAATTACACGCACTACATGATGGGGTCAAATTTAGCTACGACAGATCAGGAAAGGGATCTTGGAGTTATAGTGGATAGTTCTCTGAAGACATCCACGCAGTGTGCAGCGGCAGTTAGTAAGGCAAATAGGATGTTAGGAATTATTAAAAAAGGGATCGATAATAAGACAAAAGATATCATACTTCCCCTATGTAAAACTATGGTACGCCCACATCTTGAGTACTGTGTGCAGATGTGGTCTCCTCACCTCAAAAAAGATATATTGGCATTAGAAAAGGTTCAGAAAAGGGCAACTAAGATGATTAGGGACTTGGAACGGGTCCCATATGGGGAGAGGCTAGAGAGACTGGGACTTTTCAGTTTGGAAAAGAGGCGATTGAGGGGCGATATGATAGAGGTATATAAAATCATGAATGGTGTGGAGAAAGTGAATATAGAAAAATTATTTACCTTTTCCCATAATACAAGAACTAGGGGACACCAAATGAAATTGATGGGTAGTAGGTTCATAACTAATAAAAGGAAATTTTTCTTCACACAGCGCACAGTCAACCTGTGGAACTCCTTGCCCAAGGAGGCTGTGAAGGCCAGGACTCTATTAGGGTTTAAAAAAGAGCTTGATAAATTTTTGCAGGTTAGGTCCATAAATGGCTATTAGCCAGGGATAAAGTATGGTGCCCTAGCCTTCAGAACAAGGGCAGGAGATGGATGGCAGGAGATAAATCACTTGATCATTGTCTTCTGTTCTCCTTCTCTGGGGCACCTGGCATTGGCCACCGTCGGCAGATGGGATGCTGGGCTGGATGGACCTTTGGTCTGACCCAGTATGGCCATTCTTATGTTCTTATGTTCTGAAATTCCCTCCAGCTGAGAATTTCACAGACAGCATTATTTAAATCTACATTTTTTCAGTTACAGATAGCAATATATATGAAATATAAAGCATATAGACTTGACTCTCCATACTCCAGATGTCCCTAATTCAGGATCACTCATGATGCAGTATTCCCCTGAGAAGCAGGGTACCAAGTGAGCACAACACCTCCCTAACCTATTCCCTGCCCCCATCCCCCTGACTCCACAGTGCCCCACACCGCAGCACAGCAAAATCTGGTGGTGATGGGGGGGATACAGGAGTCAGACAAGGATTGTGGGGATGGGGGGGATTCAGGACAGGAACATGAGGATATAGGGGGTTCAGGGCTGGAGGCTGAGAATATGGTGGGTGCAAGAGAGTCAGGGTTGGAGTTAAGTAGGGGCTCAGAGCAGGGAGGGTGCCAAAGTGGGACCAAGGAGTGAGGGGAGGTCAGGGTTTTGGGTTGAGAGGAGGTAGAGCTCAGGGGAGAAGGTGGGGATTGTCATCAGTTTTTCCGTAGGCTATGATGGGGCTGTGGGTGCTGTGCAGTCCACCCACCAGCTTCTCCCTAGTTATGGGGGCCATGGAGCCCATCCAACTGGTGCTCCCCAGGCCAGGGGAGGGCCCACACAGACCATTGACCGGCACCCTCCAGGACCAATCCAAAGGTGTTGGGAGCTGGCCCAGAGTGGTGGTTGGCATCTGCTCCCTGGGACAGGCTGGGATGGCAGGTGCTGCCAGCCAGCAGCTGCTTACCTGGGCACTTAATGTTCCCGTGTTCATTCCTATCCCTATGCTTGCTGTCCCCCTGCGGCCATGCATGAGTGCAACTCTCACTACAATCACACCCCTCCTTTTCTGTTTGATATGAAGCAAAATCACATTCCATTACCCTGGCACAGCCAAACCCTAACCTTGCTTTAAGATATAATAAGAGGAAGCTGCATACTAAGTGTGGTCACCCTTACTCTTACCATTTAGGAGCAATTCTTGAATGGACTCACAGACAGATGCACGTTGCTAAAATATATAGTAAGATTTACTTTTGGATGAATACTATGACGCTTGTTGACGTCCCCCAAAGGTTGCCACCTTTCATGCACATAATGCAATGTTAAACAAAGATCTCAGAAAAAGCTCCTAATTTCAGAAATAAAAAATTGTATCTGATTAGAGATGATGGCCACTAATAGAAATTAAAATGCCCCCTCCAGAAATGACTCAATCTGGGAAGTGTGCTAACAAGCAGAAGGAGGTTCCAAGATCATTCTCCTTTACCTGGCAGGGATGGAATATGTTTAATGCCTCAGAGAAATGCTGGGCTTGGTAGAAAACTACTTTTATCTTAAACATACTGAAAAATTATAATACAGAAATCTGATTGTTTTGCTTCAACACTTTTATACATCTAGGCTGTAGCCACACTTGGCCAAACCTTCAAAATGGCCATGCAAATGGCCATTTCAACTTTTACTAATGAGGTGCTGAGGGGAAAAAGGGGATTTCAAAACATGTGGGGTCCTTTCAAAAAAGGACCCCTCTGCAACTGCGCCAAGCCACATGCATTTGAAAGTGGCGGTTTTGAAGCACTGCATCTGGAAGCATCCTAATGCTAATGAGGCACTGAATATTCAGTTCAGCGCCTCATTAGTAATCTTCAAAATGGCCATTTGCATGGCCATTTTGAAGGTTTGGCCAAGTGCAGCCACAGCCTAACTGTATAACCCACTCGGGAGAACTCAAGACTACATTTCATTTGTTTAAGGTGGTAGCTGATCAGCGCTTACGCCCCAACCCTGTACGCCGCACCAGAAGTAAAAGACAAGTTTTATGACGTGCTTAGTGCTGCCATAGCGCAAATACCTGCTCGCAAACAACTGTACATTCTGGGTGACTTCAATACGAGAGTTGGAGCCAATCGTGACTCGTGGCCTTCCTGCTTAGGCCACTTTGGTGTGGGAAAAATGAATGAAAATGGTCAGCGTCTTCTCAAACTTTGCACGTACCACAATCTGTGCATCACAAACACATTTTTCCAAACCAAGCTACAGCACAGAGTGTCATGGAGACACCCACGCTCAAAACACTGGCATCAACTAGACGTGGTCATCGCTAGATGTGATAACCTCAAAAACGTCCTTCTGACACGCAGCTATCATAGTGGTGACTGCGATACAGATCACTCGTTAGTTTGCTCCAAACTCAAGGTGATTCCCAAGAAGCTGCACCACTCTAACCCAACTGGAAGGCCCCGCATCGATGCCAGAAAGACGGCTAACTCAGAGAGAGCTGAAAAGTTCAGAGCGACCCTGGAGGAGAATCTGCGCAGCAACCCTGGGGGTGCCGATGTGACATCCAGACGGCAGCATCTGAGGGATACAATGTACAACACGGCCTTGTCGGTCTTTGGAAGAAGAGCTAGCAAACTGTTTGCTCGCGTCATCCTCGGCAGACTCCAGAAGATTGCTGAGAGGGTGTATCCTGAATCACAGTGCGGATTCCGTGCAGACAGATCTACCGTCGACATGGTCTTCTCTCTGAGGCAGCTGCAGGAGAAATGCAGGGAGCAGAGGAAGCCACTCTATATTGCCTTCATCAACCTAACCAAGGCCTTTGACTTGGTCAGCAGGGATGGACTGTTCAAACTGCTCCACAAGATAGGATGTCCATCACACTTACTCAACATGATCCAGTCTTTCCACGAAGACATGAGAGGAACCGTCAAATACAATGGCACATTATCAGATGCTTTCAGCATCAGGAGTGGCGTCAAACAAGGATGCGTCCTTGCTCCGACACTGTTCGGGATCTTCTTTGCACTCCTCCTCAAACACGTCTTTGGATCTTCAACAGAGGGCATCTTTTTGCTCACAAGATCTGACGGGAAACTGTTTAATCTTGCAAGGCTGAAAGCTAAATCTAAGGTGCGGGAACTCCTCATCAGAGAGATGCTGTCCACAGATGACGCTGCTGTCGTGTCACACACAGAAGACCAGCTTCAGAAGCTGCTGGACTGGTTCTCCAAAGCATGCAAGGACTTTGGGCTCTCCATCAGCCTAAAGAAGACAAATGTACTTGCTCAGGACATTGCTGCTTCTCCATCAATCAGCATCGACACCTATACATTAGAGGTCATCCACAAGTTTGTTTACCTTGGGTCCACCATCACTGACACCCTGTCCTTGGAGACTGAGCTAAATAGGAGGATCGGTAAAGCAGCCACAACTCTGTCCAGACTCAACAAGAGTGTGGAACAACAACAAGCTGTACACTCACACCAAAATGCAAGTTTACAGAGCCTGCATCCTCAGCACCCTCCTTTACGGCTTGGAGACTTGGACCCTGTACGCCTGCCAGAAAAAGAGGCTGAACGTCTTCTACTTACGCTGTCTCAGGCCCATCCTTGGAATATTGTGGAAGGACAGAGTGTCCAACACTACTGTCCTTGAGCAAGCTGGAATCCCAGCTATGCACACCCTCCTCAGGCAGCGGCAGCTCCACTGGCTTGGCCACGTCCACAGGATGAATGATGGAAGGATCCCAAAAGACATCCTGTATGGTGAGCTAGCCTCTGGCAAAAGACCTCCCGGACGCCCCCAGCTGCGCTACAAAGATGTTTGCAAGAGAGACCTCAGGGAAGTAGACATCAAGCCAGACAGCTGGGAGGAGCTCACAGACGATCGCAGCAGATGGAGGCAGGAACTATACAAGGGCCTTCAGAAGGGTGAGCTGAGGATCAGACAGCTAGCAAAGGAGAAGCGACCCCACAGAAAGCACAGCAAGGACCTGCCAGACACCCATTACATATGCAACAGATGCAGCAAGGACTATCACTTTCATGTGGGTCTTCACAGTCACAGCCGATGCTGCAAATGAGGATGCCAAACAGAACTACGAAGGGCGCGATCCTTAGTCTACGTAGACTGAAGGATGCTACTACTACTACTACTAGTTGAACTATGGAGTTTGTACCAGCCATCAGAAAATATTTCATTTGTTGACTTCTCTTTCAAGATCAGTGGCAGTAATAACCACTTCATGAATAGTAACAAAGAGGAAGCTGTGCTAGTCTATACACTATCAAAACAAAAAGCAGTCAAGTGGCACTTTAAAGACTAGCAAAATGGTTTATTAGGTGAGCTTTCATGGGACAGAAAGCTCACCTAATAATCCATTTTGCTAGTCTTTAAAGTGCTACTTTACTGCTTTTTGTTTTCACTTCACGAATGTACAGAGACAAGATAGGTGAAGTAATATCTTGTATTAGACCAACTTCTACTGGTGAAACAGACAACATTTCAAGTTTAAAGAGATCTTTTCATCAGGACAGGACATTTAAATGTTCATTTCTAGTCTGTCTGGCCTGAGGTCTGTGTGTGAGATTTTGCAGCAGCACTGGTTGCTGAGACAGGCATTGGGACTAAATTGTCCCTGCAAGTCGTCTTCTGCTCCATGTGCCTCTTTGGCTCCAAAGCAGAAATGTCATGACACCAGTCAGGAGTTTAACTCCATATAGGGTTAGGATGGAGACCTGTGGGGAGTGCAGAGGCAATGAAGGATAGCTAGTGACCTTGTACTTGTTTTAGCTCCTACTTACAAAGAAGTATTTTCTCCTAGTGTACTTCATGCAGTGCTTCAATTTCACATGTGAACAGTAGTATTTTCCATAGCATCTCACAGAAGTTAGGACCACAAATTTACTTGTCAAAGGACTTTCAGTCTCCCATAAAGTTACATATTACATTATTAAGATATCTGGGAACTGCTTTGTCTGATCTTAAGGAACAAAGACCCACATACCAGCATGAAATAGATTTTCATCTCACTATTTTTTTTCCTTCTGAGAGAAAAGCCCTTACACCAGGCACTTATTAGGTTGAGAAGGACCATGCTTCCAATTCTGTCTACCCACTTTAGCATTTCTTGTGAAAGCATGTGGGGGTTGTCAGATAAATAAATAAAACAAATATGAATTATTATTTAGTTTTGTTAGCCAGTATCTCCTGGGAATTTTCAAGGAAAGGGCAGAGATTATGCCTGCCTGGCTTTCCCTATCACTGATGGGCCTGTATGGTAAAAAGGCCACTCAATCTTGCACAAGTCTCCTTCACAGATAAAATGGAGGGCAGTGACAGCAGATCAAATTTTGACTGGTACACAAATACTGAGATCACCTGAATTAACAGATCAACCAGGCTATGTCTAGATGGCACCCTAACTTCAAAATTGGCTATTTCAGGACGTGGAGCTGTCTAAATAGTAATACATGCCGAAATAAAGCCCTATTTTGAGGCATCCCTGTACTCCTCATGCAATGAGGTTTACAGGGCTGCTGGAATACTGCACCCATTATCTCAAAAACATCTTGAGACAACTGCTGCATAGATGCAGGTAGCCATTTTAGGATACCTTTGAATCCAGAAACAGCGCTGGCCATGTAGACATAGCCCCCGAGTCCTCTACCTCCAGAACAATGAGTACCTAGGGGCAGAGGTTTAACGTGCTGCCAGATACTTGAACACAATCCAGAGAGATTTCAGAACCAGATAACACCATAGTAATGCCAATGTTTTTAAATCTTATTCTCTGTTGCAGGCTTGTCATTCTTATGTTCTAATCACTATTTATTACTATGTTAACAAGGTAATGAACATTAATGTGAAATTTAGAACATTGCATTATGTGCATAAAATCTTAGGATTTCTGAATTTTCAGCCTTCATAAATGTGTGGGGGGCAGAAGCATCTAAACTTTCTAAAAATTTGGTATTTAATAATGATCACTGAGTAGAAATAAAGAAAACAACAAATAGCTTTTGAGGGTAACAGAAAAGCCAGAATAAACCATATATAACCATGCCAGACATAAAAGGAGATATAATCAACAACTTCCTATGGGCCAGAATGTGACAAAGAGTATAGGTTCTATCTCTAGAGTTCAGTTTGTTTCTAGACAATACCCATATAGCAGATGGGACTTGTAGCAAAACAATACTGCATCATTTGCATGAGAAATAGTAAGAAACACAATGCTGATAATACAGCACTATTTGTCTTCACAGCTCTGTTCAAAAACATATGATGCAGTTGAGGAAAATATTTTAGAGCTGTATTTCACAACTAGGAAAATTTCAATAAAGCAAAGATTAAGTGTTTGCTGTTTCCTCAACAAAATATTTTCATGTCTGATGTGCATTATGAGATTGTGTTTTTAATTTGGCCCAGTGAGTGAAACAGAAGATTAAGTTGGTATCTAATTAATCTGTACACAATTTTCAAAATACAGGGATAAAATTACTACATCTGTTTCTTTTTTATTTTATCAGTTAAATAATGCATGGCAAATGTGATTTGTAAGGAAATACTGCTTCTGTGCTAACTGCAGTAATTATCTTAAACAAATAATGTAGCATGACATTTAAAAAAAAATCATAGCATATTTTCAAGAAGTAGAATAAACATCTCTTTACACGTCATGCCAAAAATTACACTTACAAATACCCCAGTGCTTTTGCTATTTGTCCAGGCTGAGGGATTGAGCCCCTCAGCTGAGCCTAACACTAATCAATTCAGGCTTTAGGTGTATTAACGAGCCCAGCTGAGCTGCAACAGAATGGCCTGATTGGCCCGTGTGCTGAATAAACTGAAAGCAGCCCAAAGGTCTACCTTTACTCTAAGCACTAGTTCCTTGGCTACTCACTGTTTATGTCGATAGCTGTAATTGCTCCATCCCTTTGTTTTTGCCTTATATTCAGCCTTGTTCCTGCCCTGCTCCAATGCTCTGTTTCTGACCATAACTCTGACCACTGTCTCCAGTTATTGACTTCTGACTCAAGTTCTGTCCCATGACTCTGCTTGATAACTCCTGACTCCCTGCTCCTATCCCTGGCTCTAACCACTATGAAAGGTTTGGGCTCTAACCACTAGATAAAGCTGCCCACATTCTGGTCCTGACACTGCTGATTATTAATTGGTTGTGACAATAAAATACAACCATTGCAAATAATTAAGTGAATTATTTGGGCTACATGAACAACAAGAAATCCTGTAGCACCTTATAGGCTAACAGATTTTTTGGAACATAAGCTCTCATGGGCAAAGAATTTCTCATTGTTTTTGTGGGTACAGACTAACATGGCTACCCCCGATATTTGGTTTACCTGTTTTTTTGTAATGCAACAGATTAAAAATGTAAGTCGTATGTTGAGTTGAAACATATCTTGTCATCAAGTTATTAGACTTCTCTTTGTATTAACGGTATTATCAAATATAAACTAAAAGATTAAACGTCAATGAGACAGCAATAAGACATTCTAAGGTACAACACAGGAAAAATTAAAAAAACAAACAAACTTGGTACAAAATGAAATGTGTTCACTGCATAGACTCAACTACCTAACCGAGATGGCAAAAACCAGCACATTACAACTGTGTATGCTATATTGGCTCACTATTCACTTAAAAAAGCAAAATGTATAATGCCATGTATAGTTTTGGCTCCTACTGTTAAAGAGACCATCTCTCTCTCTCCCCTTCCCCTCCCTCCTTTGCTGCACACTACTAGAACAGTTCAAGTTAACTGGTCTATGTCTACATGCCAGCCACTATTTTTGGGATATGATGGTATCCCAAAATAGCTGCCCACATCTAAGAAAAAGCACCTGTTGTCTCGAAACAGTTTTCAAGATAACAAGCATGCTATTCCAGAATCCCTGTATACCTCTTCGCTTGAGGAGTACAAGGATGTCTTGAAATAGCCTATTTTGAAATCTATTTGGAATAAGCTACACAAATTGCACAGCTTATTTCAAGGTTAGGGCACCATGTAGACACAGCCTTGTTGAACATTTGATAATATTTATATTTGAATACTGAGTATTCTTAATGAAATCCTACCTAGAACTTACTCTCCCAACTGATCAAATCGAGTTTGGGTTAATTAATCTTCAAAGACTGTTGCAAAATATATCTATTTGTTCAGATTTCTGCAAAAGATTGGTTAAAAGGAATAGTTTTAAGGAAGTCTTTTTTAATGGGGATGTTGCCTTTTAGTTTATATTTTTAAACAGTTGTAAATGTAGGTATTTAAGTATGACTGCACTTTTAATTGGCTTAAAATGTACCTAGAGAATTGGGCAAAGAAAACAGTTTTAATTTATATTTTAAATAAAATAAAAATAAAGGTTAATAATGCTATTGTGCAAGCTTTACCTTTATAATTATTTTATTTAAAATATAAAAAAATGCTCCCTTTAATAATGCTATGGCAAAGCTTTAAGGGAGCATTTTTGTTTATATTTTACACAAAATAAAATAAAAGGTAAAGCTTGCACCAGATCATTATTAAATATCACTTGATAAAGGAGTATGTAAATTTCTCCCTTTTAAAATGTGATAGTCTACCCTTCAAAGTAATCCTACAAAAGATTTTAACATTACTCACCAATCTGTATTTGCATTTCCTTCAGCCCTCTCCTTGGCATCCTTAAATCATTCTGTAGGGGATTCACACCTCAGACAGTGAATGTCCAAATGTTCCTGTCTATTTTTTTTATTTTTTAACAATCAATCCCTCCTCCACAATTTTAATATCCACTCAAGACCATTTTTTTCTCCAAAATATATTAATGTCTGCAATAGCATATTTCAAATGCCAAAATTTCTTCTCATCTTCTGATTTCACTGTTCTATAATAATGTCTTACCTGGTACAGAGCTACCAGCAAAATCAAAGCCCACTCCAGTGATACTAGCATAAAGGGAACAGCTTCTTTTTCAAATACTTTTCTTTCAAGTGGATGTAAAAGGGGTTCAGCATCATGTCTTTTTCAGACGTTTTGGTTTATTTGCCATCATCATCATCAAATTACTGTGGCCATCAACAGAATGCACCATGATTAAATAAGAGCTCTGTGTTACTCAAAAAGCTTAACTACCTAATGAACGGCAGTTGTCCAGTAGACGATACCTCATTACACACCTGGTCAAACTAGGATTAAGTGATATACATCATTGTTAGCCGGTGGCCGGGTAATGTATGGTGAGGTACCAGCTATGCCCTTGTTACCATCCAAGTTTAAAACTGTGAGAGCAGGGTGTTCACCACTGCAAGCAGCCAAAACAGGCTGACGGATTCCCCTGGGTCCTAAGCAACCCAGTTTTTTACTGTTAGAGCAGGGAGCTCCTAGCACTCTCACCTACGGCCAGGCTGTGGTAACCAAACGGTTAAAGTTCTTTTTGTTGTGCCGGCTGTGTTGTAGTGACAAAAGGGTAATAGCAGTCAGGCTTAGATCTTAACTGGTCCCCACCGGAAGATGTCGCTTTTGTCCCACCAATCATTCAGGTTCAGAGGGACGAACTCAATTCCCAGACTGGTAGAGGAGTTCAGCAGGGTACACATCCAGCAATCCGTGGCACCAGCAGTGGAGACGATGGACTGGATGGCATTCCTGAGGGGATGCTTAGGTGTGGCAGAGGTCAGCGAGGTAGTCAGGAAGATGACGAGGAGTTGAGGTGCCATGCTGTCATCTGGATTGAAGGTAGCTACAACACAACTAGGCCTATAGCAATTACTAAGAGTCTATTAGTATTAATATGGCATCTAGCAGCATACATGTATTATATACATTAAAGTTCTTTGGTATGTACTGATGTTACAGGTGGCCGTTGCCTTGCTTCCTCCCAGGGAGGTGTGTATTCCAGGTGGTTCCTTCTTTTCTGGAGAGAAAACACAAGGTCAGCCGGTCTTGGATGTGATCCAAGCCTCGGTAATGGTTATTGGTTCCTTTTTAGAGTCTAAAGCAGTCCACACCCTCACCTTTGCATGAGTGCAGTACATGAGTCTGTGTTCCCAGGCTAGGGTGTTTAATTACAACAGTATCTCCAGGATTAGATTTGGAGTCCTTGAGCGGTGCAGCCGAGGTTGAGGAATTTTTCCCTGTAGGGAAGAATCCTCTGCTGATTGGACTGCCCGTAGGGGTTTGCTGGTTGTTTAGTTGCTGCACCACCTCATCCAGCCTGTTTTCCCAAGTGCCATCCGTGGGCTTCAAGTGGCTTTTTAACAGCCCATTCCAGCGCTCGACTATGCCGTTGGACAGGGGTCGGTAAGGGAGGTGGTAAGTCCACTGAATTCCATGCTTAATAGCCCACTCTTGTACTACTTTGTTTTTAAAGTGTGAGCTGTTGTCAGACTGGATTTCTTGAGGTGCTGGGACAATTGCTGTTAAGTGGTTTAGTCCCATAATTGCAGACAGTCCTGTTGCCAACGGGGCAGGGTATGCAAAACCAATTCCTGAAACAACTTCCATTCCAGTCAGGAGGTAGTTACACCTTTGCCTGGTAGTAGGTAGTGGGCCAATGTAATTAACCTGCCAGGTTGCCCATAGCGTTTTCCCATCTCTTAGCCTAGCAAACTGCTGTCCTTCAGCTATGTGTTTTCAGGTTTTAGCACAGATAGTACAGGCTTGCACCTGGTCTCTGGCCTGTCGGTGGGTGATGGGCCACCCCGATACGTGCTTGCTGCACCAGCTCATCACTCCCTGTGTGCCCCCGAGTCTCTTGTAGCCATAGGTACAAACGTTCCCAATCTACTTGGATAGCAGAGATCTGGGCTGCTGTAGCTGCCAGGCTATTTAGCTGTGCAGCCGGGGTGTTGTTCTTTTGGTGGGCTGACGCATGTCCTATACTTAGGGGTTGCTGGGTGGCATGGTGGTACTAACTAGGCATTCCCACCTTCCATAGGGATTCCTTAATTAAGGTGGAGTTCTGTGCAGTATCAGTTACAGCACAGGTGAGCCAAAGAGTTCTATAGAAAGAAGAAGTTTGAGAATCCCTGCAGGAGAAGAAATGAAAAATTCTAACTCGATAATTTTCTCTTTTCTTTCATCCTTTGTTATTGATGTGTTAAAGCTCCCAACTTTAAAATCTGGAGGCAGTTCGATATAGTCAATGGCAGTCTCCAAGATTAAATCTCACCCTTCTGTTCAGGCTGTAGAAACTCTCTTGTAAGAAATTATTCAAATGAGACGAACTTGATATCATGTATTAATTAACCTTATGGGAATTATATGTTTAAGTCTATCTTCAGAGAAAATTTTCAATTTGTATTCTGGTCATTTAGAAGACTATGGGGTGGGTTGAATGAGGAGTGAAGCTTCTAACAAAGAAAATTATCAGATAAGAAATTTCACATTCTGTTTACACATCTCACTAATCACTTCATCACTAATGAGAAGGAGTGAGGAGTGAATCAAAGAAGTCTACATAGATGGGAAGAGGATAAGCTATTCAGATAATTGAGTGTATGACCATTGCCAGAATATGGCTGATGCAATAAAGTGTTTGAGCTTGAAAATAGTTACTAAGAGAGTAAAGTTATGGTCAGGACCAATTTTGTTTTGACCTCTGTATGAGAAATTCTTTGTGTTGGGTTCAAAAGCTCTTCTTGATTTTCAAGAATTGGTGGGTATGAAGCTTTTGACAGCTTCCCACAATGTTCTTGCACATAAGTTAAGGAAGTATGGATTGGATAAATGGACTATAACGTGGATAGAAAGCTGGCTAGCTGGTCGGGCCCAACATGTAGCATTCAATGTCTCAATGTGTGGTTGGCAACACACTTCAAGGGGAATGCCCCAGGGATCAGTTCTGGGGCTGGTATTGTTCAACAGTTTTATTAATGACCTGGATGAAGGGATGGATTGCACTCTCAGCAAATGTGCACATGACACTAAGCTAGCAAGACAGGTAGGTACGTTGGAATATAGGGGTAGGATCCAGAGTGACCTAGATAAATTGGAGGATTGGGCCAAAAGTAATCAAATTAAGTTCAGTAAGGACAAGTGCAGAGTCCTGCACTTCGGATGGAAGAATCCCGAGCATTGTTACAGGCTGGGGACCACCTGTTTAATTAGCAGTACAGCAGAAAAGGACCTGGGGATTACAGTGGATGAACGGCTGGGTATTAGTCAACAGTGTGCCCTTGTAGTCAAAGCTGATGGCATACTGGGGTGCATTTGGAGGAACATTTCTAGCAGATCTAGAGAAGTTATTATTCCTCTCTATTTGGCACTGGTGAGGCCACATCTGGAGTACTGCGTCCAGTTCTGCCCCTCCCCCCTGCTCATTATAGAAAGGATGTAAATGCATTGGAACTGGTCCAGCAGAGGGCAACACATGCTTTTAGGGGGCTGGAGCACATGCCTTATGAGTAGAGGTTGAGGGATCTGGGCTTATTTAATTGCAGAAGAGAAGAGTGAGGGGCAGCCTTCAACGTCCTGAAGAGGGGGCTCTAAAGAGGATGTGGAGAGGCTGTTCTCAGTAGTGACAGATGAGAGAACAAGGAGCAATGGTTTGAAGTTAAAGAGGGAGAGTTAAAGTTAAAGTTCCAGTTGGGGAGATCTATGTCAGATATTAGGAAAAACTATTTCACCAAGAGATTGGTGAAGCACTAGAATGAGTTACCTAGAGACGTGGAGTAATCTCCTTCCCTAGAGGTTTTCAAGTCTCGGCTTGACTAAGTCCTAACTTGGATGATTTAGTTACAGTTGATCCTTCTTTAGGCAGGGGGCTGGACTCGATGACCACCTGAGGTCCCTTCCAGCCCTAAGATTCTATGACTCTTTTCCAGCAACTGTTCAGTAACAAATAAGCCTATTTCTCTGGACAGAGCACTGACTGGAACGTTGTCCATCCGTAGATATGGAAGCCTAACTTGTGACCTCTATCTTGCTGAGACACAGTGTAGCCCAGCCCATAGGTTTGGCACATTCATTCTGATAGGATGAGTGGCCAAGTGATTAGGGATGGGTCTACCCTATTAGAGGTTTGGTGGCAAGCAAGTGGCTCATCATCTAATGGTTTATGACTATGTTTAAGACTATGTGCAATGGGTGCATCAGAAAGAACGTTTTGACATAGGAATATTGAGCCCTTGTTGATGACTGTAAATTGGTCATCATCAAGGTTAGGCATAAAATTAGGTTTCTAACCATCCCAGGAGTAAGTTCTGGAACAGCCTTCCAAGGGGTGAAGTGGGAACAAAAAACTGACCGAGCCTGTTAAGTTTATGAAAGCAGTAGTATGATGGGATTGCTTATGATAGCAGGTTACCCACCAGCAACTACCAATAGCAAAAGTCCCCAAGGGCCAGTATTTAGACACTAGATGAGGAGACCTCTGAATTACATATGAGAAAGACTCTCTAGACTATATTCCTGGTGGGTCTTTTCCCACAGGCTCAGTGTCTGACTGCAATATTTAGGAATTTTCTACAGGGCCAGATTGGCAGAAACAAGGACTCACTGCTTATCAAAACTGTAACAGTTTCCTTGTAGTCAGTCACCAAGTTAGAAGCTCTTTCTCATCATTAATTCACACTGAGTATATCGTCAGCACAAAACTTGAAATGTCTCAGTCCAAACAAGGATCAGACCATTAGAAGATGAGCCCCTTGGTTGCCACCAAACCTCTAACAGGGTAGACACATCCCTAATCACTCGGCCACTCAACCTTTCAGAATGAATATGCCAAACCTATGGGCTGGGCTATCCTGTGTCTAACTCCTGGACAACATTCAACTCTGAGAACAAGATTTAGAAGTTATGAACCCCTGATCTCTATCAGCACATAGGTGCCTAACAAACAGATGTGCAGCCCTCTAACAAGTGAAAGTCAAGTCTTCTTCTAGTGCTTGATCATTCAAAAAGATAAAAGTTACTCCTTTATCACAAGTGGTACAGTTCAAGGACCAGGATCTAGGTCTAGTGTTCAATAATTCAAAATTCATATACTGGGTGTTGCTGGTTTCACATGAAGCAATTATTTCCAGTTTCTTTTTTAAGAAATGGGCTTGTCTGATTCACACAATGCAAAAACATCCTTACAACAGATTTTATGGTTAAGTAATTGATAATCCGCCAAATATATCATGATAGAAAACAGGCAATAAAGCACAGTTATTCCATGTTTTAGTCAACTGTTGACTGTTTGTGTCACACACTGGCAGATTAGCCATGCTTTCCCAGTACCATGATGTCAAATGAACTGGAAGGCACATTTCAGCTCCATTAGTGGCACTGACTAGCTGGGTAGTCAACACCCAGGGGAACCTGCTTAGCCTCAGGGGATTGGTGTAACATATAATTGCTCTGTGTCAATTAATAAAGTTATGTCTTGGTAGGGGATTACTGTTTACACTGTTCTTACTCAGCAAGATTGCACCTGATAGGCATACTGTTCTGCCTGAATTATACAGGCGTGGAAGAACGGAGATCACTGATCAGAAATTGCACTCCACTATTCCTGAATAAGTGGCCTGCTCCCAGAGTTATTACTCTATTCCCAGCCTACCCATAGCTGCGGCTACACGTGCACGCTACTTCGAAGTAGCGGCACCAACTTCGAAATAGCGCCCGTCGCATCTACACGCGTCGGGCGCTATTTCGAAGTTGAAATCGACGTTAGGCAGTGAGACGTCGAAGTCGCTAACCTCATGAGGAGATAGGAATAGCGCCCTACTTCGACGTTCAACGTCGAAGTAGGGACCGTGCAGATGATCCGCGTCCCGCAACGTCGAAATTGCTGGGTCCTCCATGGCGGCCATCAGCTGGGGGGTTGAGAGATGCTCTCTCTCCAGCCCCTGCGGGGCTCTATGGTCACCGTGGGCAGCAGCCCTTAGCCCAGGGCTTCTGGCTGCTTCTGCGGCAGCTGGGGATCTATGCTGCAGGCACAGGGTCTGCAACCAGTTGTCAGCTCTGTGTATCTTGTGTTGGTTAGTGCAACTGTGTCTGGGAGGGGCCCTTTAAGGGAGCGGCTGGCTGTTGAGTCCGCCCTGTGACCCTGTCTGCAGCTGTGCCTGGCATCCCTATTTCGATGTGTGCTACTTTGACGTGTAGACGTTCCCTCGCTGCGCCTATTTCGATGTTGGGCTGAGCAACGTCGAAGTTGAACATCGACGTTGCTGGCCCTGGAGGACGTGTAGACGTTATTCATCGAAATAGACTATTTCGATGTCGAAACATCGAAATAAGCTATTTCGATCTTGGCTGCACGTGTAGACGTAGCCCATGTGTTCAAAGGGCACGGCACATTGATCAGCAATTGTTCTGTGATGGTATTCTACTATGCAGCAGACTTGTATAAAGGTTACTAAGATAGACATGAGAACAACGAGAAGTCTTGTGGCACCTTATAAAATAACAGATATTTTGGAGCATAAGCTTTCGTGGGCAAAGACCTGCTTCATCAGATGAAGATAGGCACCACACTCCCACACATGAAGAATAAAGATGATAAAGGGCAAAGAGACAGAGAAACAGTAATCAGGATAAAGGGCAGAATAATGAGGTGAGAAAGCAGACAAGGGCCTGGGACAAGCATAAGGTGACAACTAGAAGTAAAAGGAGAGACAGGGCAACAAGGAGAGAGAAGGAGAAACCGTGAAAAAGTCAAAAAAAAAAAAAAGAAAGGAGAGAAATCAACAATGGAACAAACAAGAATGACCGAGAAAAAAAAAAAGAGAGAAAACCAGAGCAGGAATGGGAAAACATTTTCAATGTATGTAAACTACTAACTGGGCTGGGGAAAGCTCATCTATCTCTGATTGTCTCTCAGTAACTTTCTCTGAGCTCTCTAGACATATAATGTTTGTACCAATCTAGCAACAGACATATGTATTATCTTATTTTTCTTATGCCCAATTTGACCCCATCATATTAAATCTTTACAGGTATCAGAGGCTAGAGGAAACAGACATCAGTTACTCAAACTGAAATAGTGTGATCAAGTGGATCTTGGTAATAACTGATTTATACTAATATATTTTTTAAAATTTATATTATATTTTAAAACTACATGACTACTATGCAGTGCAGTCCTCCTCACTCTCCCCACTCTCCCCCGGCCCAGCCTTCCCAGCCAAAGCACCATTCTTTCCTCTGGATTGGGCAGTGAAGGGCACCGTCTAGAAAAGTGCTAAAAATAATCCACTTATAAGCCAAATACAATAGCAGTCATGATAATGCAAAATCTTTCCTCCCTTCACACTTCATTTGAGATGCAATCTGTATGTCCACGGAAAAAACTTTAGATCTCACCACTCTAAAAACAAAGATCATGAGCGTTAAGTTGACATGCTTCCGAAATTTTGTGAATTTCTGAGCTCTTTCATGCTCATACATTCTTTATGACTTGACTTCACTTCTACAAGCCATTATTTTTACCTTTCCTAAACTGCCTAACTCAGACAATTACATTTTCACTTTCATGTTACCTTTCTGTAAGAAAAAATTTGACCAAAATACTACTGAACAGCCCTTAATTTTACTTCTCAATAATAAGTCAATCTTCCTTAAACCCTTAAGTGGCATTGTTTCCCGAGATTATTTTTGACCATGACATTTTAATTTCCACCTTTACAAACGAATGATAGCATGCACATTATGCTGTGTATCTACCAAATAGCAGGAGTGCCCTTTCATGGGACAATGTATGTGCTGCACATTTAATGTGAATCTTTTAATGTAGAATTTGCTGTTTCTCCATGCTTCACCTGAAGAGCGGTTTAATATGTTCTCTGTTATTCCTGTTACTCACTAGTTTTGAACATCTAAGCAGTATCTGAAAACTGTTACAAGTTTTCGAGTGTTTAAAATAGGCACAGACACATTTATACTTCTGTTTTAATCTTAGGTATAATTGAAAGAAAATTTAACAGTTGACCTAAATACTTCCCCTGCTCCAAGCCTACCAAACCTTTGACATCAGCCAGCTAAGTTACACATAATCACTTGAAAAATACATTTGTTTGCTTTTTCACACATGGTATTTAGCAACTTCTTGGCAGATTACCCATAAAAGGCAGGTCACTTTTATAAGAAATCAAAGATTATCACTGCCTTATGGAAGCTAGAAATTAGGTGATTCAGGATAGACATGGGAATCATAAAGCCTTTTGTTTTCTGTAGGCTCCCTAATGGAAAAAATACAGGCTAATAAAGCACATCTCTACCAGTCTAACGATTCTAGGTATGAGATCTTGTATGAAAAAAACTATCTTTCATAATTTGTACAACCAGAACATAGGAGGAGAAACACCTAAATCTGGTGAATATCAGATGCCAATAAATGAATGTATGATATTTAACCCCAGTACAACAGTAAAGCTATAACACTCAGGAGAGTGAAAAAAAACCCTCATACCAGCACCACCACCACCACCGACATAAGTGACAGTGTACACACTGCTATGTCAGCAGGAGAAGCTGGTACTGACATAGCTATGACCACTTATTGAAGATAGTTTAATTATGTCCATGTGACAGTTCTCTCCCTTTGACAGAGTGGATACACAATCATGCAGCTGTGCCCCTGTAAGCTGTCTAGGGTAGACAAAACTTGAGTGTCAGTACCTGCTATTTCCTCATATAATCCTCAGATTTTAGCAGCTGTTCTGCTTGCAAAAGCAGCTGTTCCTCTAAGTTTTCTGTCAAGCACAATATTTCACAATAGCAAGCTGACATGACTGTAGGAGGCAGCAGGATGAAATTGATTGTTAATAGCCACAGAAGAGAATTTAATCATGTTCGAACAAAAATTGGAAACTGCTCTTTTCTGAGATATTTCAGTAGCCAGTCACTTCTCTTTATCTCAATCCATAACACTATGTTTTCCTGCAGAAGATCTGCTTTGCACAGAGACTCTTCCAAATGTTCAAATATTTTCTTAACGTGATAAGCTGCTCGTTTCCCGAGGAGTCTCAAGACAGTCTTTTCCAGTGGAGTCATAAGCCAGTCAATGACAAATGAAGACAATATTCTCCTTAGGCAATTTCTTTTATTTTCCCTTTTAGATTCACAAATCTCACTGTATGAGCCATTCACTGAACAAAGACTACCAATAAGCCTTCAGGTTTTTTCATTAATCCATTGTGGAGATAATCGAAGAGGAAGAAAACTTAAAATGTTGTTCTATCCATGTTTAATTTTTAAGTCCAAAATTCATAGCTTTACTCAATACCCAAATGGAGGGAAATGTGTATTCCTTCCGTTGCATTTCCAACTGTACTTAAGAAGATGAGTATAATCTTTTATGGGAAACCTTATACTGTACCAAAGAATCCCAGAGGTCAGGGTTTCTCTTTTATAAGTGTTTCATGATTCACATCAGTAGTCTCAATGTAATTATTACAGTAATTCAGAAAAAAATATCAAAAAAGTTAAATTTTAGCAATATTTTAAATACACTAACATCTGTATTTAATATTTTAAAATTATTGTTTTCTAAATCTATTTTACTATTGCAATAGTTGTAACTATTTCCAACACCTTCAGAACTGTAAATGGTGGGTTTTAAAGAAGTCTTATTACAAAGGTGACCATCTGTCTCATTTTGGCCAAGACAGTCCAGTATTTGTGGCCAGCTGTCCTGATTATTTAAAAAAGCAGGTTGTCCCATACTTTGAGCTCCAGCATTCTTCTTGCTGGGCAGCCATGGCAGGAGAATGCTGCGCAAGCTCTGTCCAGCAGGTGCTGCTGTCAGGCACGACTCAGAGGCAGAGACACACATGAAGCCAGTGGTAACAGAGAGATAGCTGTGTTAGTCTATATACTATCAAACAAAAAAGCAGTCCAGTGGCACTTTAAGGACTAAGAAAATAATTTATTAGGTGATGAGCTTTCATGGGACAGACCCACTTCTTCAGACCATAGCCATACCAGAACAGACTCAATATTTAAGGCACAGAGAACCTTTGCTTTTTTGTTATGAAGTCAGTGGGAGGAGAGGCTGCCTGCATGTGATGGAGGGTTAGGTTTTGGTGAGTGGGTGGGAGGGCAGGGTGCCATGGAGTCTGCCAGCCCTTTCAGGTTGTGGGGCTGAAGCCCTAATCCCTGGCACCCCTTGCTCCATTGAAGCTGAGAGCTGCAGAGGTGAATGCCCAAGTTGGTGACCCCATGGGGCTAAGGACAGGAACCGAGGGCCGAAGCCCTGATCACTGGTGTGCCTGTCCCCAAAGTGACCTGAAGGCCAGCACACAACTCCGCTCAATCCCACAACCCAGCATGCTCCTACCCCTAGGCTGAAGCTCTGATCCCAGCTGTTCCCCCTCTCTCCTGTCAAGGAAGCCAGGACCTGTGGGACTGAATGCCTGAACCCTGGCAATGCCTGTGTGCCCTGCCCCCTCCAGCCTCCCCACCCCCCAAAAAAAATAAACCAACCAACCAACCTAAGTAACCGTGCAGTGCAGTTCCAGGGACTGACCTCTCTCCTCTCTCCCTGCGTCTGGTGAGCTCCCAGCCGCATTTTTTCATGTAGCCAGTAAGAGCTGCAGGGGTGGGGAACCCGGCAGGGCCCTCAGAGAGCAGGGGCTGCAGAGGAGCCTCCTGGCACACAGACTCTGGATACCCCATCCCTACCCCTGAGCTTTCGCCTGCACACACACGATTTCTAGCTATGCCTGCCTGCCCACAGCCCCTGAGCTACCCCCTGCCTGAAAGCAGCCCCTAGCTACCCCTTCCCTGCATCATGAACTGCCAACTTCCCTCCACAGCCCCTAGATACCCACTTCCTGCACCATGAGCTACTCCTTGTCCACACACTGCTTCTAGCTGCCCCCTTCCTGTACCCTGATCTACCTCCTGGCTGCATATAGCCACAAGCTACCCTCTGCCCCTCCCCTGAGCTAGCTTCCTAAACACACACAGCCTCTTTCGAGATATACCTATCTCATAGAATTGGAAGGGACCTCAAGAGGTCATTCAGTCCAGTCCCCCGCCCTCATGGCAGGACAAATCACCACCCTTCCCTGAACCCTGAGCTGCCTGTACACATTCCCTAGCTAGCTCCTACCCACATGCAGCTAGTTCCTCTTTCCGCTCCCTGGGATGTCTTCAAGCTTTTTGAGCTGGGCCTTCCCCCCCATCCCCCGCACCACACACACATGCCACAGCCAAACCAAGCTAGGTGCCCTGCTGGCACGAATGGAGTGGAGGTGGCGCTGCCTCCCTGGTCCTGCCATATGGAGCTTTGAGTATGAGGTCAAGGTCAAAAGGCACTTTGCCACCGCACTCCACCCCCCACACATCACATTGGCTGTAGTTGGGGGAGGGTATCACATAGTTGTAACTGATTGCCATTGAACTTGCTTGAATTTGAATGATTTTTACCAGGTGTCCCATATTCATCACAGGGAAATGTGGTCACCCTACTCATTACACAATGAGTATGAACACAGCCAGCACTATCACAGTTTCATTTAGTTTGAAACAGAAAGTGAACATATTATCTCAGATCCTCTAGCATGCTCACAAAATCACAGAAATTCAGGGACCTCACAGATCATCCGGTCCAGCTCCTTGTGCTCAAACATTCCTGATGGATGTTTGAGGCAGATTTATATTACACATATCCAGGTCCTCAAACTAGTTTAATTGGCTTGAGTTACAGTTAGCCCATCCTAACATAAATAATGAACATCTGGTTGCATACTCTCAACACAGGGGCTGTTGTGGCCACACTAGTGGCTATGGTAATACGGCACTTCAGAATATGCTAATAAGAGCCTCATTAGCATAATGGTGGCTGCGCGCGCTTCGAAACTGCCGGTTTCGAAATGCACGCCACTTGAACAAGCAGGGGCTTTTTGAAACAATCTCCCTGATTCCCAAAACCAGATGGGAAGAAGGGGCTTTAGAATTCAGAGGGTCATTTTGAAAGGCTCCAAGCTTCACAGGCAGCATGCATTTTGAAACTGGCAGTTTCATGCACAGCCACTATCATGCTAATGAGGCACTGCATATTCATCGAGGCACCATCTTAGCCACATTACCAGAGGGGCTAGTGTGGCTACAGCTAGGGTATTTTATCACTCAACATCCCTGTTGCTGGTATAGCAGAGCAAAGGAGGGATTGTGGCTGGAAAGCTCCTGTATTATATTGATCAGCTAACAGAGAGGAAGCCGTGCTAGTCTATACACTATCAAAACAAAAAGCAGTCAAGTAGCACTTTAAAGACTAGCAAAATAGTTTATTAGGTGAGCTTTCATGGGACAGACCCACTTCTTCAGACCAGTCTGTCCCACGAAAGCTCACCTAATAAACTATTTTGCTAGTCTTTAAAGTGCTACTTGACTGCTTTTTGTTTTGATTGATCAGCTACTGTATCTTTGGCTTCATGCAGCCCTAATACTTACGAAAGTGACAGCAGCCCCTCAAGCTACAGCAACACAATACCTCCACCCAAGCCTCAGTCCCCTTCCAGAGTCAGCACCTCACATCCCCTCCTGCAGTTCTGCCCCAGAGTCTGGAATCTCTCTCCCCCCCACCCCACCCCTGTGTGTGTGTGTTCAAATAGTTTTGTGTAGAATGCAGCTCTCAAAATATTTTGATCTAGGACAAAAACAAAAAAATGGCTCATCTTTCAATGGTTGCAGACCCCTAGTCTGAATTATCCTACTTGACTGCCTTACTCCCAAAACTTTCCATGTCACTTTCAAAGAGTACTATCGACAAAATCTGTACATTCTGATTTATTCTACTATGCTTCTATTTTATAGAATTTTATCACCACAAATAATCAGTCTTTTACATCATAATTTTTAGTTTCTCCAGTTAAGATTTTAATAACAATGAAATGTACTGATTGTTGTGATGAATTTGGAAATAGGGTTTTGTGAGATAACTCATGGTGCAGCGAGTGAATACTTCGAGGGAACTTCCAAATGGAGAATTAAGTTGAAGGAAAAAAATAGCATTCTGGGTATATTTTCAGGAGTAAGGTATTTTAACCACTGAGAAATAGAGAGACTCACTTTTTTGGCTTGTACCCCATATCTAAGAAATGCCACAAAAGTGCTAATGGAAACAAAAACAAAAAACAAAGCAAAAAAAGGGCCACAAAAAACAAGCTTTGTCACATATCCTAAAAAATAAAAACAAAATAAAACTTTTAAACTTTAATCTTTCAAATGTAAGAGATACACAGACCTTTTGTGAATGAGTTCTTAATGAGAACATCTTCTATGCTTCACAAATCAAGGTTGTGATTCTTAAATCCTACTTGATAATTAATGCTTACATACAGTACTTACCTATGTCATATGCCAGAAAGTCAGCAGAAAAGCACTTTGCACCATTACTCAGAGAAGTGTCATTATGGGTGTTCCCACCAAAAATCAGCATAGCTCCACTTATTAAGACAGCTGAGTGAAGATACCTTGCAAAACCACTCTCTCTCAAAATAGTCCTAGAAAATACAAGAATAAAATAATGCATTACAAAGTCTTAAAAGCTTATCTCTTTTATAATAGACAGCAGTTGTAGCTAGGGTTCCTACATAAAATACAAGAAGTCCAGTAAAATTAAGTAGGAAATTCAGTGAATCATGATGATCATTTCTGAGATAATAAATTTGTTCATATTGTAGTAAATGTTTCTAATTCAATAAAGAATCAAAATCATAAGATACATTTCATTATTTTATTACCTGATTCACCTAAAAAAATTAGGTCAGCTATGCATTAGTCAGGAAATATAGCGGTCTAAAAGAAGATTAATTTTAACCCCAAAATGCTAGAGAAAAAAAACAGTTATTTGCCTTTCATTACTGTTACTCTGAGATATGTTGCACCCCATCAATGAGCTACATTATCAGGACGTTACCCACAAAGTCTCTGGATGGTGCATGAGCTCTGATTTACTACACAGACAACTTTTCCAGAGGGTTTCTGTAACATGACAAGGCAGCTGCTGATCTATATGGACTACTATTATGTTGTTGCAGTGTGCCCTGTTATTAATTATGCATGCAAGACTAATACCTGGGCAGAGAGATTAAAGGGCTTTGATTTTGTCTAGATAAAAAGTCAGAGCTCAGCAAATGTCCAGAGTATGGAGCTTTGTCTGTCTTTATGGAAATACAGCTTTGCAAAGAAATCTGGGAAATTTATAGATTGGGTGAGGCAAAATAATCAGACTCTACTTTGGAAAGAAGCTTAGAGTGGCCTAAGCTGCACCTTGTCCTGGAAGAAAACAGCATATGGAGGTTTTGTTACTAGGACATGCCGCTCTCCTATCCTCCTAGTGATGCGGTTACCAAAAAGCTATCATCAGTGAAAGGCGTAACCAACTGTTAACAGGAGGCTAATGATTGAAAGGGGAACCCCGTAAGTACTGATACTAAATTCAAATCTCAATGTGGAGTAGGGCCTGTAATGGTTCATTCCATCCAGATCTTTTGAGAACCTGGTAGTCACTGACAGTTCTTGCTACAATATGGAAGTAAAATGCTGAAATTGCAGCCAGGAATACCCTTGTGGCTATTTCAGTTGTCACAAATAGTCCAAGATTTTTGAAGCGTGGTCTGCACAGATAACAGACCGCCCATGGTGAATTGCCCCGACAGAATACTGTTTCTGAACACAAGTAGCCCTTGTGGAAAGTGTCCTATTATTAAGTGAGACATTTTGAATGCTTTCAGATCAGTGTGAATCTTCAGGTTCTAGCTACTGAGGAACTGGACCATAAAGTTGGCAATTTGGGTGTAACAATCAACTGTGATCTTGCAATATCAGGTTCCTGACTAAAGGCAGGGGAAGATGTTCCTTGACTGATAGCTGAATATCATAGTTATTTTGCCCAAAATGCTACCATGAGTATCATTTTGTCTCGGTCCTGCTTCAGCTTGAGGATGGCCTTGGAAATAAGGGGTGCAGGGAGAAGACAGGGATAGGAACAGAACAGGTTGTTGTCCCTCGGAGAAAGAAACACCCCTGAGATAGAACTTGGGTGGTGGCCTGCCCTAAGATTGTAAAGGGTGCAGTTCTGGTTGGTTTTGACTAAATCCATTGTGAGGATTCCTCCTATCTGAACTACTGATCTTCGAAAACGTGTGTTTAGGGACCATACATGATGCAAGATGAAGGGTATACTTAATCTGTGCACTATGACGTTCTGAACTACAGCAGGTGTGATGCTATAAGCAACACGGAATTTTACATAAGACATTCTGCAGCTTGACTGCCTCCTGCCAGAGGCTCTTTAATATGGCTTTCCTGCTGCTTGATACTGTGCGCCACAGTGGTGGTGTTACTAGGATTTATTTGGATAGCTCTGTTGTATAAATGGGTAAGAACTGGTGATCCACAATGGAGTTTGCTCTTAGCTCTAGAATATTATTTGTAGTCCCATGTCTTGACTGGGCCACTAGCTCTGAGCTTCCAATCTCTCAGGTGGCCTCCCCACCCACAGCTGATGCATCTATTTTCAGACTCATGAAAAGAAGAGGCAGGGAGAATGAGTCCTCTGCAGAAGTTACTGTGGCTGATTCAGTGAGGATAATATTTTGCCAGGGACACATACCAAGTAATCAAGTATCAGAGGGGTAGCCGTGTTAGTCTGGATCTGTAACAGCAACGAAGGGTTCTGTGACACCTTATAGACTAACAGAAAAGTTTTGAGCATGAGCTTTCGTGAGCCTTCATTGCTATATCAAGCAATGTAGCTCAAAGCAGTAATACTGACTTGAATCATGACTGCATCCCTTGGAGATCGGGGTTAATATAATTGCATAAAACCATATGATCCAAGAGATTGAAGCAATCTCTTGCTGATGTCTAAGGGGGACACAGACGTCTACAGTGGCTAGGAATTTTACTGGCAGCAGAAAGGCCCTGGTTAGGGCTGAATCCAGATCTGCTTCTCTAACCCAAACATATTGTAGATATGGTCTCATCTAGTGGTACTGAAACCACATACAGAGAGAATAATGAGTCCACTCTACAGCCTTAGTTAACAGCCAATTGGCTTTTTAGCTCATGCAGTAGAGGCTTATGTTCCAGAGGTCCCACTCACAGATGATCAGGGTCTGCTGGTGTTACACTTTGATAAAGTCTCTGGGTGTGGGGAGGGGGTTGCTATGGACAATTTCTCTGTTAATTCCAGGCCTAGACATTAAATAGCTGGAGCATTCAATACATGCATTTCTCAACCTCCTGAAAGGAACATTTCCACAGCACTCAATCATCATGGTAAGCATCCCAAACTGAAATGGAGCCACCATTGCCATGCATTTCATGAAGACCTTCAGTGCAGATGATATGCTAAAGAAGAGAACTGTAAACTGGACATGGTTTCCTCTTGCTCTGAGCATTAGACATTTATTTTCTATGGCCAGAGTGAATGACAACATGCATATATGCATCCTCTATGACAGCATACCAATCTCTCAGAAGTAATGAAGGGATAATATCTCCAAGGGACATCATGTGGAACTCATAACATTTTGATTTACTTATTTGGTACCAAAGGTCCACAGTAAACCTGAGAGAGCCTTTTACTCTTTTGTTAGGAAGTACTAATTCCAAGGACTACTTCTGTGGCTCCCAAAGAATGGAGATGCTGCTCTACTTTCCTCAGAACTGACTTGAAAGATGAGAACCTGCAAAGGGACAGGGGAGGTGAGAAAAATAGGAACTGGAACCTAATTCCACCATGCTTAGCACTCAACTGGTGGAGGTGAGGGATAGCCACACATATAGGAAATGTAACAACATACTTCAGGGATACTGAGGGTAAACAGGTAATATCTGGTATAGTATGCATACTTTTCTTGATGAAGTCAAATGGGCTGTTAAAAGACATGCGACTTCCTGGATAAGAAAGAAGTGCAGGTGGGTGGAGGAGACTTCGAGATTATACTGATCCAGCTCTCTAGGAAACTACTAGTATAAGTGAGGATGAAACTTTGTTCTCTTCCCAGATGGTCTACAGAAAGTGATTTCAACACTGCCCTTTTAATGCATGCAGTGCCTCAACTGATTCAAAATAAATCACAGCTCATGTGGTGGAGATCTTCAGCGGTCTATTGGACTCTGGTGAGAATTCACAAAGCCTGGAGCCATAAATCTGCTGCATGGCTACTGCCCTGGCCATGACTCTGCCAGCTGAGTAGACTGCATCCAAAGAAATATGTACAGCAGACTTTGTGACCGCATGGCTTTCTTCAGAGACAGACTGAAGTTCAACCTTGGAGTCTTCAGGAAGTGTTAAGGAATTTCAGGATGGCATCCCACCATGAATATTTACAATGGCCAACAGAGCCTGATGGTTTGCTATGCAACAGTTTAACCCTTAGCTGAAGATATTTTCTGACAAAGAGGGTCAACTTTAGAAAAAAAAGAAATCTCTGAACTTAGGAGGCACTTTTGTATCCCCAGGGACATAGCCATCTCTTTCAGGAGTACCTGGTAGACCTTAAACTCATCCATTACTAGAAAAGATTATTTCAGTATCAGGGCCTCACTTGCTGTGGAACATGACATATGCAAAGGGGCGCAGGTTACAACCATCTTAGTGCTGGTTGAGAAATGCAGATGCATAAGGCCTGATGGAAGTCAATAAGAGACAATCCTGACCCTTTTCCCCTCCGTCAATGCCAATATAAGGGTCAAGCACCTATCAGTACTGTAACAAGGAGTCTTTGCCCATAGAGATATATTTCAGTGATAAAGCATTTGGTTGATACTGACTTCCAGTGGTATGTCAGTTCTAGATGGGCAGTATCCCTCTAATTTCTCTCGTGCAGTGGAGAAGATAAACTACAATCTGGAGGCATCCACCATGATATCCAATAGGGACAGTGATGGGTTTGGCACCAGGCCAGGTCAGACCAGACAATTGTGTTTAAACTCAGTCCTTCAATACTTCAATCTGCTCTTGTCAAGATGAGTCCTGTGAAAGCAACAATGATCCTCAGAGAATGACTGGGATTCCTGTTCTGGGAAACACCGTAGGGAAGGACGAGTATTCCACAGCCCAGGGATGCATGCTATCGGGGCAGCATTACTGGAGACTGGGATCAAGACAACAGATAACATCAAGGGCTTCCTGGATATCGGCACATGAACAGAGGCACAGACATTAGCAATGGTCTCGGAACCAGCTTCATAATCAAAGTTTGCTGTTCCAGTCCTGAAGCTGTTGGTACCACAGTGGATCCAGACACTGAAGGCTACATACACCTTTGAGACAGCTGCCACAAGACACTTGTTCCATGTCTACATGGGCAGCTTCTGGCGACAGAACAGCCCTTTTGTTGACAAAACTTGCTAAGTATCTATACAGCTCAAGCACTATGTCAAGAGTTTGTTGACAAAACTCAGCTGTTCAGTCAGCAGCATAATCCCCATTCCCTATCAGGAATAGCGCCTCTGTCAATAGTGTTTTGTCAAAGGAGTGCCTGTGCAGACAGTTCTGTCGACAGAGAAGGCTCCCTGTTGCAGAACTTCCAGTTGGCCGTTTTGTTGAGAGAGGGCAGGGCAGTGTGGCTTCTTCCTGTTGCTAGAACAGATTGTTCTTTCAATCTGCTTTCATGTTGAAATGCAATCTGTTGACAGAGGTTCTGCAGGGGTTTCTCTGTCAATAGTGACTTCTGCCAACAGAGGCTGCCCATGTAGATGTAACCTAACAGTCTGAGTAGCTGGTAAGGGTAGTGCCACGTTCATGAGAGCTTTCTCAGCTGTACAGGCCTCTCCTACCAAGACAGATCTTTGTCATGCTTTGATCAAGGGTGACATCTCTAGTGTCTTCTCTATAAAAAGTAGCAAACCTTGACATTCCTGGAAGATCAGGTCCATCTAGCTCAGTTTCCTGTCTTCCAATGGTGGCCAATGTCTAATGTCCCAGAGGGAATGAATAGAACAGGTAATCATTACGTGATCCCTCTCCTGTCACCCATATCCAGCTTCTAACAAATAGAGGCTAGGGACACCATTCCTGGCCATCCTCAGTGATAACCATTGACAGATTGATCCTCCATCTATAAGTTCTTTTTTGAACCTTGTTAAAATCCTGATCTTCACAGCATCCTCTGGCAAGGAGTTCCAGGTTCACTGTGCACTGACGTGAAGAAATACTTCCTTTAGATTGTTTTTAACTTGCTATCTATTAATTTCACTTGTTTAATGGAAACAAGTAACTATTTTTCCTTAGTTAACTTCCTCCATACCAGTCATGAATTTATAGACCTCTAATCATCCCCTTTATTTTCTAATATGAAAAGTCCCAGTCTTTATAATCTCTCCTTGAATGGCAGCTGTTCCGGACCCCTAATCATTTTGTTGCCCTTTTCTGATTTTTTTCCCAATGCCAAGATACCTTTTCTGAGATGAGGCAACCACCTCTGTATACAGTATTCAAGACGTGGGCATACCATGATTTATATATGGGTAATAAGATATTCTCTGTCTTATTTTCTATCCTCCCCACGCCCTTTCTTTTTTTAAAGAAGGCAAAATAAAAGGACAGACATGTAGACAGCAAGAAGCCATTTGAGGAACACAAACTAGCAAAAAATATTAACTGGAAATTCACAGAGGAATAACAGATAGCCTTCTCTGACCATTGAGTACAAACAGTAAGAAGGAATAGAAAGGTATGTGTGCCACCTCCATCTTCTATACCCTCAACGCAGAACAGAAGCAGCACCAAGGCCTTTCTTCAGACTAGATAAGACTGCCACCAGATAAGAACTTCCTCTATATTGCTTCCAGTCACAAGACCCAAACCTACAAACCCTCATCCATGTAAGTAGTTAAATAGGCTGCTGGATCAAACCTTTACAATGAATTACATTACTATACTCTGCATAATCACATAATTAAACCATCTTGCCATTAAACTTCATATTAACATTTTTCTAACTGCATAACATAGTTGCCCTAGAAGTGCACTGATATTTTTACATCATTGTGGTTCCCTTAAGTGACAGTATGTCTCAACACTTTCATATGATGTCAGTCAACTAAAAATTAGAGATACTATAAAAAAAATTATTACGAGTAAAGAAGATGTGAGGTGGGTGTTGAACCTGAATACAGAATCTTGCCCTTCAAAAACTTTGTAAAAATATTATAAAAAGAGACTAATGACTAACTAAAGTACCAATTTTTTTCTTTAATGCTAATAATAGAGAATAAGTCAGCACATCCATGAGCATAGCCATACCTTTCACACTACTTCCACTTTTATCTTCCATATTTTAATTCAGTGTGGGTTGCCTTTTTTTGTTATTTATGTGGCAAAATTTTTTATAATTTTTGGCCTAACTTCTTAATGTTTTATGGCAAACATTTTTCCAGTACATTTTTCTTGCTTTTAAAATTATTTGAGTGCCAAAAATGTGCCAGATGTCTGATAACTACCATTATATATATATGGTCCAGCCCATAACAATGTGCAATCCCATTTTTAGAAGATTTACAAATATAGTTGTAAGCGTGCAAAAAATCATGTTTTGAAGTATTGAAGAACAAGACTAAAAATAATAAGATCACATGCTTACTCAGCTCAAAGAGGCACGTATACATCTTGATAATCAACAATCCTTTTATTTTCCCCTCTTCTCCCATCACTCTTCATAGGCAAGACAGCAAAAATTAATTTTTGGGAGGTATCTGAATGAGGTGAGCAGTAGCTAGGAGAACGGGTTTAGAGAAGGCTCAATAAGCAGAAGGTAGCATGGAAGAAGATCAAAGATGTCAGAGAGAAGATGATGAACAGGATATTGTGACTGAAATCAACAGTGGAATGGAGCCATGATGGAATGCAGAAGATGAACATTTACAGTAGATACTCAATTTATGTTTACACCATATTTTTCATTTTCTATCCTGTATATTCTGAAGACTCAGCTATATTATATCAGCTACAAACAGCCTACATGGACTTTCTAGTATCTGGAGATTAGCCAGACAGAGGTATCAACTACACTTTACACCAGAAGCCAGAGTGAAGACGGTACACAAGGTACTACAAAAGGAGCTATTCCACCAGAAAATTCCCCTCTACTGGGAGACTAAAGATGGGTTTAAGGCTATTAGAGCAGTGACAAAGTTTGATATATGTATGAATCTAGTCCAATAGCTTCTTTTTTCATGGTCACATAATAGTATTAATTGTTGATTGAGTGTGTGTGTGTGTGTGTGTGTGTGTGTGTGTGTGTGTGTGTGTGTGTGTGTGTGTGTGTGTGTGTGTTCCCATATTTAAAACCTACATATATTAGGCAGGTGTTGCAAAACTAACAAGACCCATGCTTAACTTTCACATCAATCTCAATGCTTCTCAGTGTTCCATTTGCATGTTATCTGTTTACACGGTAAATGGCCTAGAGCATAAATTGTTTTATTCATACCTGTGTGTTACCTTCCTGGCATAATGATGGTGCTATAAAGCTAAAAACAATGACACTTCTGAAGTTCCCAGTAAAAAGTCAAGTTTTGCCCAATTACTACATTGCAGTATTCTGAAATCCAGTTACTTTGCACTTTATGTGTAAGACCATTATACTATATCTTAGCTGTCACTGTATGGTAATTTTGATTGAGAGCTCACATAACTGTGACAAACAGATACAAAATTAAAAAGAAAATCACAAAAATATCAAAAAAGATATACTAACTCTATATATATATATAAAGAGAGCAAGAGAGAGAGCTGACATTTCTGTTAATTGCTGAAAAATATTTACTTAACCTTTGCCACTGCTGTTCTTTGAGAAATGTTGCATGAGTCCATCACACTGAAGATATGTGTGCACCTAGTGCAACAGTGCCAGACAGTTTCTTCAACCAGCACATGCAAGGGCAACCTTACCCATATCTAAGCCCTAATGCAGTAAAGTCAGTGTATAAAGGCACAGCCATTATGCCCCATTCTCTCAAAGAACAGTTATAGAAAATTAACCATTGTTTCTTCTTTAAGGGCTTTAATATGCTTATTACATTGGTGAAAGCATGGGAAAGGAAACTGGTATGTGGTCTCAACTGCATCTTGTCCCTCTATAAAACCACATACAACAGATCAATGACCAACGCATTCAGCTTATCTACGTCTTCCCCCAATCCCCTGCCCTGAAGAAGGTGATGGCCACTATAAAGGCAACCTTCACTGATGTTTAAAAATGAGAGCATCATGCCAGTGGCACAAAGACAGGACCCATAAACACAAACAACAACAAATTCAAATAAAAAAAGGTGTTGGGTCTTTAATAGGTAGAAACTATTTAATCCCCTCAGTGATATGATCATGGAGCAGTAAGTAAAAAATATTTTACCATGAGTGACTTTTGAGGGTTCACCCAGGCAGCAAGGGTTTTGGTTACTGTCTGCCCTGTAATCCTAGCTGTCATGTGGCTTTGCAACACTTGTCCAGAGCTCTGATCCCCGTAGCCAGCCAGCAGCTCACAAGCACTACCCTAGCTTGGGCCAACCTGGTTATTCCTTACAGTCTGACCTTAGTAGACTTCCAGCTCGGAAATCGCTCCCAAAATCATTCTGCTGCAGGTTCATTTCCTCTCATGGGACCCTCACAAAGGAAGTGTTAGGTTCACTTACTTCTCAGCAGCGGTAGAGAACCTTTCTTGGGCTGGGAGCCACTGACCCACAGAATAGATGAAGCGTAACAAGTTTATTGGACACTGATATTTTATTTGGGGTGCCTACTTCTGCCCCAGAAGATAAGCCAGGAATTGGCACAAAGCCTGAAGTGGGGGTACACTAATAGACTGCTCCAGAGACTATGACCTTGGCTGCTGCAGCTGCACGAACTTTGGACAAGCGTTCTTAATGTGCTAGTAAGGCTAGATGAATCTCTAAGGAACTTCAGTGATGAAGTGGGGGTTCAGATGCTGATCTCAGGTCTGCCTCCCTGAGAATGTATTGGAGGCACTCTTCTGTTTCTCTGTCCTAGCCTTGAACCCACACCAAATGGACTTAACTGCCTAGGTGAGGGTCACATTAAGACCACAAGTGGTAGTAATTAAGTAGTACAGACTTTCTGAACCCCACACACAGTTTTAATCCCACAGTTCTTGGCATTGATCCTCTTGATACTGAGCAAGACCCAGAGGCCTGTTAAGTGAAACTGAAAGCAAGACTGCAAAGAAAACTAAAATTATAATGAAAATAATAAAGAACTGAATGTCAAGGGGCAAAAAAAAAAAACTAAGAGATAGTTAAGTAGCTCACAAGAAGTACAAATGCTCCAACCACCAAACATAGAAGGTGAAATGAGGTAATGCTGGGAAACTGCCCTCAATAACCTTGCTTCACAACATGGGTTGCATTGCAACTGGCAGGACCATTTTCTAGACACCACCTGGAAAAGCTGTCCAGCATCAATCCTGGTGAGGCCTGCAGACGCCTGGTGTAACGGACACATAAAGCATTCAAAAAAATAGAACTTGTTCTTGCCTTCTAGACACAAACACACCAAATGCAAGCAATGCTCATAAACCTGAAAAACAATAAATAGTAACTTATTCCCCAAGATAAACCATGATGCTCACAATGTATCATTGACTAAGATTGGTCCTTTACATGGCATCCTTATCTTAACTGCCATCAGTAATGCCTATGAAACTTTCAATAATCTGATACACATACATTGGAGTGAGCCACAGCACATTTTTCAACAGGCAGAATTCCACATTTTATATATATCCCTCTGTATTTTAAACAGTGCATGTGAGATAAGGACCAACTATGGAGATAATTTTATAGAAGTGGAAGCTAAAGACATTGTTATATTATATTAACTAGTTAAGATAATTCTTTGGCATTATAAATGCCACAATTATTGTAATTTAACAAAAAATAGTTGTAGTGCCTTGGCAGTCTTTTTGAAAAGCTCATCTGTATTTTAAAAAGTCACTAATGATTTCATTGTATTACTGAATGCGTCCTCAAAGAGAGACGATGATACTGTTTTCCTTTTCTAAGCCAGTGGAAAAAGCCTTTAGCTATGAATGATTACAGTAAGATTGTATTAGAATTTGCTTGCTTAAAAATAGACAAAAAGGAGAAAAATTCTTCTGTTGATATTGCCAAATTGCCATGAGTGAGTGGCATTTAAAATACACATTCTGCAGTCAAATCAAACACACATTTCTTAACATTTTCAACATGATGACCCCAGAGCAAACCTTCTGCCCTTTAAATGAAGTCAGCAATGCCTATGGCAAAATACTAAATTGAAGGAATAAAATGTTCAAATACAGAGCTTGACTTTCAAACTACTCTGAGGCGAAAAACTCAAAGGTCAGTTTGTGCATAAAACACAAACAGCATTAATAAATTACAGTAGACATGTGGGGCATATAATTAATTTTTAATATTGTGTAAGTACACTATCAATTATATGAATGTTTTTAAAAATCATATCAGTCCAGGCTAATAGTCCATATCTTTTTCTGCAGCACCACAGAAATTTCTTTTAAACAGGAACATCAGCCTCCTGCCAATGAGAGGTGATGGAGGCAATCTTACACCTTCAAGACTGCTGGCTGAATGTTCTACATAGTTGCATTTCCAGGACTCATCTAACCTCCATCTACCCCTCACCACAGGTACAAGCAGGACTGGAGAATAATTCAGGCAGCAAGAGTGGTTAGGGAGGGGTTTTAGCCAGTGAACCCCAAGCCATAGCAGCATTTCGCAACAGCCTTCCCTTCCCTTCCCTTCAAGCTACACTGAGAAGAAAGATGTGGTGATGGCTCAAGATGTGATCAATTGCGCTTTAGATGGAGTTCCAGATACAATCAACTGTGCCTGGGCCAACAGGCTGAGATGTAATCAGTTGTTCTTTGGGGGAAAGACGGGTGTGGGGAAATGGACAAACAAGACAATGTGGATGGAAAAAGGGGCTGAAGAAAACCCATACTGCCACCAGCCTCCCAACACTTTCTCTTTCACTCTATTAGAGGAAAAGATACTGAGTGAGACTGAGCCCACAGATGTCACCATCCCGTTATTATTTGTGTTACTAGAGCACACAAAGGCCTGAATCAGGAATGGCAGGAAGATATTTAAAGACTAACAAAATGATTGATCAGGTGATGAGCTTTCATGAGACAGACCCACTTCTTCAGATCCACAGAATTTGTTGTTCAGGCACACATATGCAGTACAGAGGTCCAAAAAAAAATCACAATAAAAACTGACAAATCAAATGAATGTGTTTGATTTGTCAGGGTTTTTTTTTTTTTTTTGCAATATTTTGGACCTCTGTACTATGTATCTGGGTCTGGACTGGAAATTCTAAAGATCTGAAGAAGTGGGACTGTCCCATGAAAGCTCATCAACTAATAAATCATTTTGTTAGTCTTAAAAGTGTTACATAATTGCTGTTTTGTTTTGTTAGAACACAGACTAACACAGCTACCTCTCTGTTACTAAAGAAGCTATTGTAAATGTTTTTCTATAGCATATGTTTAACTCACCAACAATTTTACATTATTTTTATCTTAATTTACCATTCTCTTAATTCTACTTACCATGTCCTCGTATTAACTTCATATCTATAAAGGTCATCCACCAATCCATACTTATTTCCAGGTAATGCTTTGTATCCACCATGAACATAAATTGATTTTGTCATTTCATCAAAGACACTAGTATGGCCGTATCCACCTTGCACAATTGCTCCTTTTGTTTCTGGCACAAGCCATGAGTTTGACCCTGGAAGAGACATACAAGACATAAAATACTCTAATTCTGCAAGGACCTAATTCTGGGAGAAGTGTGTACTTAGCATGAGTACTCCAAATGAAATTAGCTGTGAAATCAGCGATCAACAGTTCACATCTTTGAAACAATGCAGAAATATTGGATAAGTTATTCATATTTTTCAATATTTTAAATGGCATTGGCTCTTGTTAAAACACCTCTGTGTAAATGTAAAACATTTTAAAACTATAATACAATTAATTATATTTAGGCAGACATTTAATTTTTATAATGTCATACTCTGAAGGCTAGGCACATGCTTTCCCAAATGAAATAAATAACTTCCATAAAATAGAAGTAATTTTCATTGTCCTGCATCCGTTTACAATACATGGACATGCACAGAGTAATACATTTGGCATCATGTAATGTTTTGTTCGTTTGTGTTGCTATAACTTGTAAGCAGCAGCTGCAGCTAAGATTAACTCCAATCCAACTGTTCAGACATAAGTGATTACACCAACAAACAGTAAATACCCTTTTGCTGATCACAACTGGATCACAGCCCACAATAAGCATTTATATAAACTTAATTCCTATACATTCAGAAAAACAGAACTATCAAGGGCAAATGGCAGTACCATTGCCTGGTAATTATAAATTTACTTTACTTTCCTCAAAATTTGAAACACGCTGTTATCATCTACTTCATCTATGAAAACTTTCCATGTTCTACAAGATTGTCTTTTGGGTAAATATGCTTTATAACAACCAGATAAAACTACATTTTATATTTAAAGAACCCCATCAACCTGTATATCATATTTCTGTCTATATTTAATCTAATATAGTTATCTGCTATATTTATAAGTAACATGTAAAACCACCAAAATGGAAAGAAATTGGGAACAAAAAATTTCCCCCAATTTGTTTATTCTGTACATTTGATCATTTGTTCTGTGCAACACAATTTCCGCTGCTTTATTGATGGCCAATTGCATTTTCTGTCCCACATACTAACATAATGACATCGTTCATTTCACCTCTCAAGAGAAGGTCAGTGGCATGCTCTTTTCCTGGCTCTTCAATATTAACAGAGATACCAGCTGAAGCGATGACATGCAAGCATGTGCACAAAATGGAAGCAGAACAACAGCTTGACAAGGTCCTGGCTGGGATGACTTAGGTGGGGTTGATCCTGCTTGAAGCAGGAGACTGGACTAGATGACCTCCTGAGGTTCCTTCCAGCCCTATGATTCTGTGATTCTATGATTGAATACATTTAGTGCTGTTGCTCTACTTTTAATTTTTTAATAAGATCTTATAAATATCTGCAGGGCAATAAAAGAAAAAAATTCTGTGTACTTTACTTAACCCATCAATTCAGTTATGCACTTGAGTATGTACTTACACTCAAGATTGCAAGTAAGTACATTCCTACTCAGAATATTTAAGCACATAATTTAACTTCAAAAATAAATTATCCTACTGAAAGTAATAGGACTTCAGAACATGCTTAAGTTTAAGTACATACTTTTGTGCTTTGATGAATTGATGCCTAGACAGTATTCTATCAAAACAGAATTAGTATTCCAGACTAACAGTGTCTTTTTGATAAAAATAAGCAACACCTATTTCAACAATATTTATTATACTTGCATGTTCAAGTTAATGTGGTTTACACAGTACAGTATTATGACAAGGTAGTAACACAAAAAACTCCAAGTTTCAGAAGGGTAGCCATGTTAGACTGTATCTTCACAAAACAAAGCAAGCAGTCCTGTAGCACCTTAAAGACTAGCAATTTTATTTATTAGGTAATGAGAATCTGAAGCAGTGGATCTTTCCTACAAAAGCTCATTACCTAATAAATAAATTTGCTAGTCTTTAAGGTGCTAGAGGATTTCTTGCTTTGTTTTGCAATAAACTAAAATAAAATCTGGCAACAACTGGATGATGAAAAATGGCTATGGAAATTTAAATATATTCCATATCAGTTTCAAACACATTTTTGAAAATATATAGCTATTTTCAGGATAATCATTTTTCTCTTAGATTAAGCACACCTTGCCATATTGTTCCTTGGCACCTTCCTCCAATAATCAAGACCTCTTTCATACCTACCCATCTGTTACCTTGTTTTGAAAAGTAGAAACTTTTAAAACCTTTTTCCTAGAAAAATACACTTCCACATCTATAACCTGTCTAACATTCTCTTTCCATTGTTCATTTCAGACTACCTGTCACAACTAAATTTTACTATACATACTGAGATTTGAAGAACATTTTGCTGAACTGAGCTGTGATAAAACTATCACCAAAAGTCTACTAATCTAAACCTCTTTATGTAAGAGTAACGAAACACAAACTCACAAGTCATCAAGACTAGTTTAATATTCAGATTGCTATACTGAATTTAATCACCTTACTGCATGCTTTAACTCTTTTTTTCCTATAAAAAATCAGAACTGTTGGCTTGATTATTGTGCTTGAACATAGGTCATAAAGAAGTCGGTATTTTTGTCACAGGACCAAAATGCAGAAAGTACCAAACATATTTATAGGTCAGCAGACACAATAACTTCTCATGAAGTGTGCTAGATACAAATGGAGAATCAGGCTTCAGAAGCCAATTAAGAGAGACTATTAAACTGAGACCAATCCATCCGAATTTGCAAACACTGCTTACACTTTATGTAAATGACAATATGTCTCAACAGTTCAGCTGCTGCAATTCACAAAAAAAGAAATCCATTAGTAGCTAACGTAATTTTTTGTAAAAAATCAGTCTTGTTCAAATCTACTTTCCACATCATATTAACCAAAAAAAAAAAAAAACCCACACACTAATACTCCTTCACATTTACACCTCAGATTGCTTTCTACCCCTAATTCCTGAAGAACTATCGTGATTAAGGTTTCATGAGGACAAGGTCTCAATCCCCAGAAAATGCTTCATACAACCAGCATAATATACAGCCTCTGTTAGCTGAATTACTACCATGTGCCTTTGCACAGGAAAAGTGTTCTTAACTGAGGGTTCGTCTATGCTTAACAGGAAATGGACGCTCTGGACATTGATCTCCTGTGGGTTGATTCAGGAATGCACTAAATCAACTGTTCGGCACTCTCCCACCAACCTCAGTACTCCCCAGGGTCACAGGGAGCAAAGGAAATCAACAGGGGAGTTTTTCCCATTTACCTCTAATTGTAGGAACCCAGCAGCCTGGCAGGGGCTGGGACTAGAGTCAGAGCTAGCATGGCTGAGCCTCTATGGCAGCCCAGCCAGGGACAGAGCCATGGTCCCACCGGCAGCCTGTCTGGGGCTGGAGCTGGTGCCCAGAGGTCTGGGGCAGCCCAGTCAGGGCTGGAGCCTCCATCTGTGGGGCCAGACCATGTCCAACAGCCTGGACAGGGCGATAGCAGGCATCCACAGCCAGCAGCCCAGGCATGGTCTCAGGGCTCAGCTGAGCTGAGGTGCCAGGCTGGCAGTAAGGGGGCGCCAGGGCTGGAAGTTGGGGGGGGCGGGAAATAGCAGAGTGAAGCAGAGCTGGTAGAAGGGAGGGGCAACAGGCTAGGGGGCTGAAGGCAGGGGAGCCTTCCTTTCTCTAGCAAATTCCCTTGTTTGGGGCCAATCAGTTCCCAGTGGTGCCAGATGAGGGAGGTACAACCTGTTGCAAATAAATACACTTTGTACAACTTCAGTAAAAATAGAAGTAGATATGTTGAAAATCCTCCCCCACCTGCCCAGCTCAACCCTCTTCACTTGCTGTCATGTCACAAGCTCAGTAAAATGCTGTTTAAGCCTCTCAAGGGAAAAGACAAATATTTATCTGAAGCAACCTATACCGTGCTGTTGACTGCACCCAATGAACTACTCTGATTCTACTTCTAGTATTCTTATTTGTCTTACTTACATCATATTTTGCATGATAAGCTACTTGAATGAACCTCCTGTCTAAATAGGGTTTGAGCTCTCTGAAAAACAGAGGACGAGAAAAGGCCATTTAATCCTTATATTTAAATTTTACAAACTAAAAGAACAGTTTGCAATTTCACTTAGTGATGTTTTCAGAGCTAAAACCCAAATGAGGAAACACTCCGACAGTCTGGGGTTTCCACATAATTTGCTCTTATAATTTGAATCTTAACAAAGAACTCAAAGTCTTCTATCAAAACGTCTGACAGTTTTCCAAAAAGTTCTACACAGAAGAAACATTTTTCTCCAAGTGCATAGAAAACCTACTAGAGTTACTTAAGATGATAAACTATATCAAATTTTAAAAAGATGGACAAGGTTAATTACTGCCCCTATCCTGGTCATCCTTGTCAAACAGAATCAGGTATTTCATTTCCAGTTTCAACACTAATTTCCAAACCACTAATCCAGTCAAAAGCAGGGTAAATGCTTATGCTCATTAAGTAAAATCATACCCAAAGACACTTCACATTTAGCCAGAAAGGCAGAGAAAAGCAGGTGAAATCATTCAGACAACTTCCACTAATATCAGAAGAATAATTCTCCTTGGCAGGTGTTCAATTCCAATTGCATTACATTAAAAATATATTTCACAGATGTTCTGACAACTAGGAAGCTGTTGCTCTACCATACAGGGGACAGGGGGAGGAACTGTTATTCACCTTCCGCAGTTAACTGTAGTCCTTCCAGATTGCACTTCCACATAGAGTGCTTCTGCTGATGGCCAGGACTGTAACATGGTTTGAAAAAGAACTAGATAAATTCATGGAGGTTAGATACATTTATGGTTATTAGGCAGGATGGGTAAGGAATACGGGGACCATCTGTCCCATTTTGGCCAGGACAGTCCCATATTTAAGGCAACTTTTTTTAAAAAGCAAATTGGCTGTATTTTCAGCTCCAGTGCTCCCCCTGCTGGGTGGTCAGTGCAGCTGTAGCAGTCTCCTGGTTGTGGCTAGCAGAATGCTAGGCAGGCTGTGGCCAGCAGTGGTGGTGTCATGCCGGGCTCAGAGGCAGAAACACGAAACCAGTCCGAGGAGTGGGGGGAGGGGAGGGGGATTTGTCACCCCTTCCCATGTGCATCCTAAAGCAGCATTTCTCATTGGGGAGAGAGGGTGGAGAGGGTGAAGTCTGCCAGCCCTTTCAGGCTGTGGGCCTGCAGCCCTGATGCCTTGCACCCCTCTTCCCATCATTGAAGCGGAGACCTACAGAGCTGAATGCCCAAGTTGGTGACCCCAGGGGGCTGAGGACAGGAACTGAGGGCTGAAGCCTCAATCCCCAGTGTGCCCATCCCCACAGGCTTAAGACCAGCTCCCCAATGCACCATTCCTCCCCTAGGCTGGACCCCAATCCCCAGCATGCTCCTCCCCTAGGCTGAAGCCCTGATCCCTGCTGTTTCCCCTCTCTCCTGCCAATGAAGCTGGGAGCTTCACGACTGAACACGCAAGCCCTGGAGACCCCTGTGTGCCTCCCCAAGAAAACTTAAGTAAAATTGCAGGACAGTCCTAGAGACTCCTCTCTCCCCGCCTCTGTCCAGTTCTCTGGCCCCTTTTCTCACATCACCAGTGAGAGCTGCAGGATAGGGGGCCTGGCTCTTTAGCTGACAGAGCCCTCACAGAGCAAGGACTGCAGGGGAGCCCTCCTGCTATACAGACCATAGTTACCCAACCCTGCGCTGAAGCTACCCCTGCCCACACATAATCTTTAGCTATCCCTGCCTCTCCAGAGCCCCTACTATCGCCTCCCTCCCTGCCACATGAGCTACCCTGTCCCTGCATTTTGATCTACCCCAACCACATATAGCCCCAAGCTGCCCTCTGCTTGTCCCCTGAGCTATCTGCTGCCTCCATTCTAAGCTACTCCTGCCTGCATCCTGAGCTAGCTGCCTATACACACCCAGCCTCTAGCTATCCTTCCCTGAACCCTGAGCTGCCTGTACACATCCCCTAGTTCCTGCCTGCACACAACCCCTGGCCACATCTAGAAGTCATACTACACCTTTACTTGAGACCCCCCTGCCTCAGCCCAGACCCTCCTGGCCTCTCTCCCCTGCTAGGCTCTGAAGCTTTTAAAGCAGGCGTGTCCAACCTGCTGCCCTGGACAGCTAGTAATGCGGCCCCACAAGATCATAAGCTTTTAAAATTATGATGTGATTTATATACATTAACTATATTATATATTTTATATGAGGCCCAAGACAATTCCTCTTCACTCAATGTGGCCCAGGCAAGCCAAAAGGTTGGACACCCATGTTTTAAAGCATGTTCAGAGCAGGGACTCTCACAGGTCCAGAGGCCCAGCTTTTGAGGGCCCTTATCATAATGCAAATTTAAAAAAAAATGATGATACATAAAAACAAAATAAGGTTCCAAAAAAGAGTGAGAGACTTGGAATACTATTTTTTTCATTTAATAAATGCTTTTCTAGCCTATCAAATGACAAAAAATTAACAAATGTCTAAATCTGAGGCCCCCTTTGAGCTTGAGGTCAAGATCACATGGAATTTCACAGCCCCCACCCACCAACTGGCCCTGGTACAGGGAGGGTATTACATAGTTCTGACTGATTGCCATTGAATTCACTTGAATTTGAGCAATTTTACCAGGTGTCCCATATTTAACATCAGAAAATATGGTCATCCTAGCAAGGAATGGCATCCCTAGCCTCTGTTTGTCAAAAGCTGGAGATGAATGGCAGGAGAGAGATTTATATCAGAGAGGTAGCCAAGTTAGTCTGTATCTTCAAAAATAAGAAGTCCTGTGACGCCTTATAGACTAACAGATATTTTGAAGCATAAGCGTCCATGGGCAAACACCCGCTTCGCCAGATGCCAGGGAGATTGTTACCTGTTCAATTCACTCCCTCTGGGGCACCTGGTATTGGCCACAGTGGGCAGACAGGAAACTGAGCTAGATGGACCTTTGGTCTGACCCAGTATGTCCATTCTTATGTTTTTACATGCACAGGCTGAAATAATAGACAAGCAGAATCACTTGCCTCATAATCTCAGCCATGCAGACTGCATTGCCAGCCACAGCCTCAGAAACAACTCTGATATTATAATTAAAGAGGCAGACAAAGGAGGTGCTGTTGTCATCATGAATAGGCTGAATTATGAACAGGTTGCTGCTGGGCAACTCTCAAACACCCGAGAATACAGGCCTCTATCCTCTAATCCCACTGAAGAGTATCAAAAGAACTATATGCTAGACAATGCAGCATGAGAAGGTGGAGGGCAGCCATCTGTGAGGGAGGAACAAGTTCTGAGCTATCTAGAAAAGCTAGATGTACACAAATCCATGTGTCTGGATTTAATGCAGCCAAGGGTACTGAGGATATTGGCAGATGTCATTGCTGAACCTTTGGCCATTACCTTTGAAGTCTCTTGGAGATCAGGAGAGATCCCGGATGACTGGAAAAAGGCAAACGTAGTGCCCATCTTTAAAAATAGAAAGAAGGACAATCCAGAGAACTATAGACCAGTCAGCCTTAACTCAGTCCCTGGGAAAATAATGAAGGGGATCCTCAAGGAATCCATTTTGGAGCACTTGGAAGAGGGGAAAGTGATCAAAAGTAGCCAACATGGATTCACCAGGGGCAAGTCCTGCTTGACCAATCTGATTACTTTGTCATAGAAGCTAACAGGGTCTGTGGGCATGGGGAAGTCAGTGGATGTGATACACCTTGACTTGAGCAAAGCCTTTGTTACAGTCTCCCACAACACTCTTGCCCGTAAGCTGTGTCGACGCTCACATCAGTCCCTATGCTACCAACACTATTTCCAAAACACTAGTCTTCTTCTTGGACTGAGCCATCCATCATAGAATCACAGAATCATAGAAGAGTAGGACTGGAAGGGACCTCGAGAGGCCATCGAGTCCAGCCCCCTGCCCTCATGGCAGGACCAAGCATTCTCTAGACCATCCCTGAAAGCCATCTATCTACCCTCTTCTTAAATAGCTCCAGTGATGGAGATTCTACCACCTCCCTTGGCAATTCGTTCCAGTGTTTGATCACCCTGACAGTTAGGAATTTTTTCCTAATGTCGAACCTGAACCTCCCCTGCTGCAATTTCAGTCCATTGCCTCTTGTTCTATCCTCAGAGGCAAGGAAGAACAAGTTCCCTCCCTCTGCCTTATGACACCCTTTTAGATACCTGAACACTGCTATCATGTCCCCCTTCAATCTTCTCTTTTCCAAACTAAACAAACCCAATTCTTTCAGCCTTTCTTCATAGGTCATGTTCTCTAGACCTTTGATCATTCTCGTTGCTCTCCTCTGGACCCTCTCCAATTTCTCCACATCCTTCCTGAACTGCGGTGCCCAGAACTGGACACAATACTCCAGCTGAGGCCTAACCAGCACAGAGTAGACCGGGAGAATGACTTCTCGTATCTTGTTCACAACACACCTGTTAATGCATCCTAGAATCATGTTTGCCTTTTTCGCAACAGCATCACACTGTTGACTCATATTTAGCTTGTGGTCCACTATAACCCCCAGATCCCTTTCTGCTGTACGCATTCCTAGGCAGTCCTTTCCCATTCTGTATGTGTGACACTGATTATTTCTTCCTAAGTGGAGCACTTTGCATTTGTCCTTATTAAACTTCATCCTGTTTACCTCAGCCCATTTCTCCAGTTTATCCAGATCCTTTTGAATTATGACTCTGTCCTCCAAAGCAGTTGCAACCCCTCCCAGCTTGGTATCATCTGCAAACTCGATAAGTGTACTTTCTATGTCAATATCTAAATCGTTAATGAAGATATTGAACAGGACCAGTCCTAAAACAGACCCCTGCAGAACCCCACTAGTTACACTTTTCCAACCGGATTGAAAACCATTAATAACATCAATGGAGCTCATCTTCTATTATGCCACTGGTGAGCGACTAAACCACTCTTGATCATCAGAGCCTATTACAGATGTCACATTAAAAGCCACCAACTGCAAGCACTGTATGTTCTTTTTGGATCCTACATTTTTGCTGAAGTGCCAGGATACGCTGACTCTCAAAGGAATTAAGAGTCTGTACAGTAGTCTTGTCACCAGGACAATCTGTCCTGAACTAGAGTTTCCAGATCATTTGGAGAGATACCTCATGACTTCACAATGGCTTTTAAGGTGTCTTTATAGTGCATACCCTGACCATCGATAGGGTGCTTTCCATGAGCAGGCTGGCCACAGAAGACCATCTTTGATATCCATGTATAATCCATCCTCATAATGTGACCAGTCCAGTGAAACTGTCTGTTCATAAGCATTGCTTCCACGCCCATGACACCACACAGCTTTCAGAACGTCCGTGTTAGTTTTGTCCCACCAATTCACATGGGCGATCTTCCTCAGACAGCACATAAGGAACAGACAGAGTTTCAAAATATGGCAGAGATATATTGCCCATGACTCCAAGTGATCACTGTATTCAGGCTAGCATAAAAAACTCCTTTTCATCATCTGCAACAGTCAAAGTGCATGCACGTTTACTAACAACTACAAGGCATTGTCCCTGTATCAGAGACTTCCTAAGGAAACTACAATCCACTGTCAATGACTGGATGGTGCAATCTGAATTTACGACCTCCAGTTCTCTTTGGTCCCTGAAGATCCAATTCCAAGTCTGGTGGAAATGGACAATATGGACTCCAAAGGGAGAAAGGTGGGCTAAAGAGCACAACTGTCAAACCAGAGAAACAGAAACATTCGAACACTTAGTCAAATCCATCAATACTGCTGTTTAAATTACGACGGCGTGGTTGCTGAGGGCACCTTCTCTTCTGAAACCTCTCTCTTTTGGGGGATTATGGGGGGTCTGTTGTACCCCAAAAACTGAGCAGGTCATTATTACTAGGAAGTATTTGACATACTACATGCTCATAGGTGTACAAATGCCCCAAGGAATGTCATTTGACACTGGAGTCTGTAAGCAAATGCTGGGAGTCATTTATAGATCCAAGAATAGCTTGCGACCACATCAGAGGTGAGGTCCTTTATTGTACTTTAGGCCTCTCTCAGAAGACGTAAAGATGAAATTTTGCGCCATCCAGTCATGCTCTATTGCAGGAAGGTTTTCCCTCAGTGGTATCCACAGGGGACCAACGCTGGTGCCCTCTGTATTGGTGTGCCTGTGCACTACCGGCTCCCTCCCCTCTTAGTAATTTCTTGCCAAAATGTCAAGAGAGTGAAAGGACGGTGGGTTATGGAATGGACATGAGCAATGCATCTCAAAGAACAGCAGTTATGAAAGATTAACCACCATTTTTTGAGTGATTGCTCAAGTCCATTCCATTACACGACTCCCAAGCAGTACCGCTGTAGGTAGCAAGAAGTTCATAAACGGGCTGATTAAAACCCAACTAAACCAAATACAGTGTCATCTCTAACTTGCCAGGTGAGGTCAAAATGTATCATGTACATGTGTACTGAAGACCACATCACTGCACTGCAGATATATTGGACAGGCAAAGAAAGCAGTCCAAGATGCTTATGCCCTTGTCAAATAAGTTTTTGCTGTCAGCAGAGGCACAGCCTGTGCTATCTTGTAACAAGTACAAGTGTGCAGGGTGATCCAGATTGTAGTCCTCAGAAAGGACATCAAAAGGCCCTTCATCCTGTCAGCTATCACAATGAAGAGCTGATTCAATCTGCAGAATACTTTGTGCCCTCCAAGTAGAAAGCCAGTGCACACCTAGCATCAGGTGAATGTATATGTTTCCCCTCTTTGGTCAGTGAGACTTTGGAGAGAACACCTGGAAGAAAATATACTGATTGACAGAGAAGTGCAAAACCACCTTCATCAGGAAGTTAGAAAGGGGCTGCAGCTGAACGTTATAGAATACCACCTATTGGAGCTCTGAAGTAAGGGCTCTAATCTCAGAGACTCTCCTCATCAAAGTAAAAGCTACAAGGAACGCAACCTTCCATGACAGGTGAGAAAGGAAACAAGAAGCCATAAACTCAAAGGGCAGACCTGTGAGCCCAGAGAGGACCAGGTTGAAGTCCCACTGGGTGACTGGGTCCTGAACAAACAAAAAGAGTCTTTTAAGGAAACTAATCGTCACCTCATGAAAGAATACCATTCTATCCTAATGGAAGGGTAAAAGGCCAACACTGCCACCAGGTGAACCCAGTAATCAAAGAGAAGGTGAGGCCTTTCTGTTTTAAATGAAGCAGGTAATCCAGAATGGAGTGTAGAGATGAGTGGGTCAGAGAGATACTCTATTCTGATGTCCAGCAACAGAAATGTTTCCACTGAGTCAGGTAAGCTTTTCTGGTGGAGAAAGTTCTGCTCTCTAAAAGAATGGGCTGCACCTGACTACATTAGGATTGTTCCTCTGGATTTGGCCACATGCCATCCAAGCTCTGAGATGGATAGAGGGGAGTTTGAGGTGCTGGAGCTGACCACGATCCTTCTAGAATGGGTCCAGGTAGCTGGGAAGTAGCCACAGGTCTGCTAGAGCCAGATCTATAAGCATGCCAAATCAATGCTGGCAGGGCCATGCCAGGGAGATCATAATATCTCTCCTTATTTTTAAGAGGACCTTGCAGATGAGTGGAATTGGGGGGGAAGGCATACATCAGTTCTCCTGACCCTGACAGAAGAAAGGCATTGAAACTGAGCCTCCACCAAGGTTTGGCAGAGAGCTCAACTGATAAGACTTGCTATTCTGTCTGGTAGCAAACAGGGCACTCAAGGAGCTCCACACTTCTAGAAGAGCATCCTGATGATCTCCAAGTAATGGGACTCCCATGGTGAGAGAAGGACCTGCTAAGGTGATACACCAGCATGTTCCCAACATTAGGCAGGTGCAAAACCTCCACTTGGACTGCAAGCTGAATGCAGAACTTCCAAAAGCAGAAGGCCTCCTGTCCCAGAACAGCCACCCCGTTGCCTGTTGATATAGAACACTGTGGGGTCAATCAACACCTGCACTTGTGGAATGAACACTCCTTAAGTCAGACAGATGTCTCTGCACTCCCAGATGTTTACATGTATCATGAGCTCTTCTCGTAGCCATTAATCCTTGAGTTCCCATTATACTGAGATGTGCTCCCCAACCAAGGCTGGACACATATGAAATCAGGGAGACCACGCTTACAATTGGCACACCTGCCACACCAGAAATGGGTCACGCCACCATCGGAAGGAGGTAAGTATCTGTGATGGGATTGAGAGGAGCATGTACCGGTGATGTCTGGCCAGGGAGAAGACTCATGCCAACCACATCTGAAGGGAATGCAGTTTGAATATCACACGCCTGACAATCTGCATGTTTTCTGTCATGAGCCTTACCACTCTGAGACAGATCCAGGCAGCGGTGAGCAGATGGCCAATCAGATCTCACATGCTCTGAACCCAGCCAACAGTAGTAATGCTCTGACTCAGGAAGAGGCATGTACCACTCCAATAAACGCTATCCCTTGATAAGCCAGTTGTCAAGGTACAGGTAGATCCAGACACCCTGATGTCTGAGAAAGGCTGCCACCACTGACAGGCACTTCATAAACACAGTTGGTATCATGGCTAAGGCAAAAGGGAGCACTGTGAATTGTTAGTGGGTAGCCCCCATAACAAAGCGAAGGAACAATCCACGTTTGTGAAATATTGATATCTGACTGTAAGCAGCTTTCATGTCAAGGGCAGCATACCAGTCTCCTAGATCCAGGAAATAAATTATGGAGGCCAGGGAGAACATGTGGAACTTCAGTTTGTTGAGATACATATTGAGGCTCCAAAGGTTGAGGGTGGACCATAGACACACATGCTCCTTGGCTTCTGGGATTAAAAATAGCGGAAGTAAAACTCTTTCCCCCTCAAGTGCAAAGGGACTTCCTCCACAGCCCTTACTTCAAGTAGGAGTGAGCAGATGCTCATGAGAAGGGCCCCTGAAGAGGTGCGGGGAGAGAAGTTGCGAGAGGAAATAGAAATAAATTGAAGGGTATAATCCCATGCTACAGTGATGAAGACCTACAGCTCTGATTTCACAGAGGCCCAAGATAGGGAGGAAGAAAACAAATGGTTTGAAAAGAGCAAGAGTGCTTGATCCAGGACACAGGCCAGAAGATCATTCTCATGCGCACCCTCAAAATGTCTGCTTCTTACCCCACCGGTTGCAGACAGACCTCGAGTGAGCTGGGACAACAAGCTGTTGGTCTTGTCAGTGCTTATTCCCCTTGACATTTTTGCAAAACCATCTCTGTTCAGGAAAGGCCCCAAACCTGTGGGACTACTGTAGTTTGAGCCACTTTCTCACAGGAGCCAGAACATAAAGCCCCACCACGAACAAGGCAGCCCTAGTGTCTTTTAGGCCATGTGCCTTGCTTTCTGTCTGTTGCCAGACTGTTGAAGGAGAGGTCCTGTCACGTTTTAGTGCCCACAACAGGGATAAGCTAGACAGCACCTAGTGCTTCCCCTTACTAGTGAAAGTTACAGCTGCCATGTATCCTCTTCTTGGAGCCCCACGGCTTTCGACAACCACCAGCACCAGAGGAAGGTCCTTGCCCTCCATGATACCCTTGAAGACTGAGGTATCAACCTAATATTTTCTGTAGCTGGCTTATTAAATAAAGGGTCCCATCTCTTTTCAGGAGTCTGCCCAGATTTTTTCGAAGATTTACCCTTCTTATGAGAAGTATATCCTAAGGTAGATGGAATGCTGGGTCCTTCTGGGAATAGATATACAGAAGGGTGTGGGGGGGTCCCCTGACCAGGCTTAAAGGGAGGAACATTTCATGCCTCACAGTCTGAGCTTTATACTCTTGTTCTTCCTAAACCTGGATCTAAGGGATACAAAAAGGGAACATTTTGGAAAGACATGGGACTCTCCCACTCAGACACACTTGGAGTGTCAGTTGCTCAATGATATAGCCTGGACAGGAAAAGCAAAACCTGATGCCTGGGGAACCAGGTATAGCCCACCAAGAGAAGACAAACCCCCAAAGTAGAAAAGAGATGAAAAAACAGCTCTCTCACCAAAAGTAAAACCAACACTAAACTAAACTAACTTCACACAAGGAAAGAGAAAGACCAAGTATACCTGAGGCAAAGATGCGAGTATTCCTTCTGGAGTTGTTGCAGTAGAAGAGGAACTGTGGACCGTTGTCCTTATCTTTCCTAAAGCATGGTGCCCAGAACTGGATGCAGTACTTCAGCTGAGGACTCAAAAATGGCCAAGCAGACAAAAACAATTACCTCCTTCCGTGTGTTATATTCAATACCCCCATTAATGCACTTCAGAATCACACAAGCTTACTTTGCAACTGTATCACATAAACGACTCATATTCAATTTGTTATCCACTTTACATCCAATATGCTTTTCAGCAGTGCTACCACCTAGCCAGTTCTCTCCATTTTAAAGTTATACATTTGATAGCTCTTTCATAACTGAAGTACTTTGCATCTATCTTTACCGAATTTCTTTTTGACTGTTTCAGAACAATTTTGTCATCTGTCAAGGTCATTTTGAATTCCAAACCGGTAATCCAAAGTGCTAGCAGTCCCTTCCAGTTTGGTGTCATCTTCAAATATTTTAACTATACTTTCCACTCTATTATCAATTAAATTCACCCTCCTACACTGACAGTGAACCACATAGTATTCACATTTCATTTCACGTGGTATTTCAACCATCTGCAACAAATCATGCTGGCTTTTGCCTATCACGCTATCATCTGCTGGTGCTCACAAACTTTTTAATAATTTGTTCCAGTACCATTTCAATATTGTACACCAGTCAGTCTAACGTCAATTCTCAAGGTCCTACTGATGACAATTTTTAAACACAGATACTATGTTTGGCTTTCTACAGGAATTCTCAAAAGATATTTCCTAGTGATTGTAGCTTTGCTTCAGCTAGTTCTTTAAGTACCCTTTAGTGAATTTCAGACTTAAGTACAGATTGCACCTCCCTGGTCCAGCTAAGTCAGCACCTGAGAGATCCCATCCAACAGAATTTGCCAGTCCAGGGTTTCTGCCATCAGGTAGCCCCCCACTCCTGGGAGGCTGATGCAGTCCCAGTCTCCTACTCCCTGAGGATTCTGATCCTAAACTGGGCTTACTGGGACTGCCATGTGGCTCCAGTCCTGGTCTCACGCTCCTTGGTACTGTCATGGGGCTCCAGCCTTGGGCCACAGTTCTCCACCGCAAGGTGGGCTGGAGTCCCCTGGCAGCAATGGTGCAGGTGGGGGTTCTGGCCTACATGCTGCTCTGGAGAAGGAAGTGGGTCTGAAAGAACAGGTGGGGGGCTCTGGCTCCAGCCCTGCCCTGTGTTCTGTAGCTTCCAACACTGTCCCACAGATGCTATTTGAGCCCCAACCCCAGGACTCTCTGGTCCTGCTGGACCATGGATGTTGTCAGACTTGAGAGTCCTGGATATGAGAAGAGCAACCTGTACTACCAACATTGCAGACTTTGTTATTTCTAACGTTTCTAAATATTTTCTATCTCTTCTTTCTCCTCTGTTGTTAATATTAACAATGTTGAGTATTTAGTCAACATTAACCTTTTCAGAGAAGACTGAAGGAAAACAGGTTGACTGAAGTAAACAACATCAGTATCTTTGTCTCATCAATTATTCTTTCTCCCTCTAAAACAGAGACCAATGCTAACTTTCCTTGTCATTCTCTTGCTCCTAATATTTTTAGACCTCTTCTTATTGTTTTTATAGCCCTTCTTAGGTACTACTCATTTTGTGCCTTAGCCTGATTTGCTACCTACATGTATGTTTTTATTTTTGTTTTGTTTGTGGGGCTTTCGTTTTTTTGCTTCTCTTAGCTTTTTTTTTTTTTTTGCACTTTTCCTTAGCAATTCGCCCATGTTGACATTTTCTATAGGATTCCTTTCTGATTTTCCTGTCACTAAGAAGCTCCTGATGCAGCAATAATGGTCTTTTACTATTTTAGCATCAAGATCGTTCGCAGCTGTGTTCGTAGATTGTCTCCTTAACAAAACTATCAGTTGTACTAAACTCCTTTATCCCACAGATCTTCCTCCCAAGAGAGGCTTACCTACCAGCTCTCTTGAGTTTCCTGAAGTCTCGGTTTTTTTTCCAATAATCACTTCATTTTAAAAAGCAGAAGGCAATCTCTTATCAATCCAGACAAATCTCTGTCCTTTTTAAATAATTTCAAGAGACTAATTCTAGAAATTTCCTTAGATACAAAGAGCTTTTTTTAAACTTCTGCTAAAGCAAAACAATACCATTATATTCACCTTGAGAGTCACATTGAGATTCTCAGAAATTTATGAGGTATCACTAACCTAAAGCGAAATAAATTTCCCTGTGGACTAACCCAGAAAAGCTTTATAGTACAAGTTAGTAAAACCATCCACACAAAACTCCCCTCCTGAGATTTATAGGTTCCCAAAAAGCCATAACTCTAACAGCAGCAAGGAAGGGCAAAAGGAAGCTCCTTTGCTCCTGCAGTTAGTCCACAGGCAATCACCGCACATCACATTCAGAACAAAAACATAGTCCTACACAGTCACACAATGAAAACCTGAGTGCACAAAACATCATGACTTTTAAATACACAATTTATTCTATTTGAAGAGAAGATAAGTTTTGCTCAGGTATCACTAATTTTAGTTTATCCTAAGAATGGATTGTGTAGGAATTAAAATGTGACCACTTCTGGAAAGGTGCATTCTGTACCTGCATCATAGCCCCAGAGTAGCTTCCTCTCCCCCACCATGGCCCTGGAGCTAGAATGGTTTTATTGTCCACACTGTTTACTGGGGAAGGGATGCCCCTACCTGACCCTCAGAGTCCCCAGATAATAACTATTTAGAAGCACATGCTGAAGTCAGTAACTAGGCTTTTGCACAGTCCCTGATCCAAAGCCTATAGAAGTCAGGGCCTTAGTACTAAAATGCATACACGTACCAGAACCCTATATCTGATTATGAAAATCTACAGAAAGATGCAGAGGGATAGAAATTATGTCAATGAGCGCTAACAAAAGACAGTCTAGGTGAGGTCAAGTTTACTATTGCACCTGTTTATTTCAGTGTGAGTGCACACCAAGTGGGTGGAAAAAAGTTTATGTTAAAACCACCAAGAGCCAGTGTCCAAGGAGAAAACAGCATCCACCTATAGGTACTGGAACTAAGATACTGCCCCCAGCTTGAAGTTGTGATAATCAAATACATAGTTTCTGTGTTCAGCATCTCCATTATAAAAAATATTTCAGTACCAGTGCATCCACCCCACAGTGAAAGCAGCACACAGTCAAATTCTAGAGTGTCTGAATTTTGGAAATAGGCAGAGACAGGAAAGGGTACTTTTTTCCTTTTACAAGGTCAAAAGCCTTTCTTTGTAACAAATTTCCTTTTTGAACAAGATATTAGAGCTTGCAACAAAAATATATCTATCACTTGCCATGCCTGCTAACTTTGGAGCCTGAAGCTTCTGAGTTCCAAAAAGCAAGTAACGCTCAATGTAAACTACTATCTGAAATTTCATGGTTAAAATGATTTCACTGCTGCAAAGCTATAGATAAGTATTAGAACAGCTAGGGAACTGACTGTTGGTGGAAGGACAAAAATAAGAAGTACGATGGTGAAACAAAACATGAGGGTTATCATTTGCTGAAGCTGAACAACTACAGCATACAGAGAAGATCTTAAAAAAAATCACTTATGTGAATAATCCTTCCTCAGATAAGCAGTCTCATGGATATCAATGGGCTATTTATAAGTAAGACCTCTACTGCTACAATTCTATATTATTCAGTGTATTCAATATTCAATAACAGAATACATTTTTACTAAAACACCCAAATTCCCATTAATATTTTATATAATGGCAGACAATCTCTAAGGCAGCGGTTCTCAACCTTTACTGCGGCCTGTAACCCCTTTGAATCTCAAAATGTGTTCTTGCACCCCTTATCAAAAATCAAATATTTTCTTGCACCCCTTACCAAAAATTAAAAATGGAGATGATGGAGCCTAAACACTTTTAAATGCATATTAAATATATGCAAAACAGTTTTACATTATTACTCACCACAAGTAATAGTACAGTAACAGAGAGAAAAATGTGCTAGTCTAAATACTATCAAAACAAAAAAGCAGTCAAGTAGCACTTTAAAGACTAACAAAATAATTCATTAGGTGAGCTTTCGTGGGAGAGACCCACTTCTTCAGACCATAGCCATATCAGAACAGACTCAATATTTAAGGCGCAAAGAACCAAATATAGTAATCAAGGTGGACAAATCAGAAAAAAAATTATCAATGTGAGCAAACCAGAGAGGAGAGGAGCGGGGTGGTGGTCAAGAATCAGATTAAGCCAATTAGATTAAGAATGAAGAATTACATTGGTTTAGTCTAATTCTTGACACACACCCCTTTCTGCCCCTCTGCTGTCTGATTTGCTCACCTTGATTATTTTTTTTCTGATTTGTCCACCTTGATTACTATTTTTGGTTCTCTGTGCCTTAAATATTGAGGCTGTTCTGGTATGGCTATGGTCTGAAGAAGTGGGTCTGTCCCATGAAAGCTCACCTAATAAAATATTTTGTTAGTCCTTAAAATGGTACAGTAGGCATACAAAAATACGCAAATACTACCCAGATATGCTGCCGACTTTTGCTGTGCAAGTAAACCATAACTGACATGCTAACAGTTAGCGGCTAACTGAACTCAAACAAAGCCGCTGCACTGCCACCTCATCATCTGCACATGCATCAAGAAATACCCCACAAAGTGGCAGTATGCTGTATTTTGTAGAGAGATAATTTCACTACAATTAGCTTAAAAACTTGAAAATAATTTTTTGTTTGTATATTACAGAAATCGTTAAAAATTGTATAATGTTAATAAATACATAGGTTTGATGAAACAAAGTACGTGTACTTATGTGCCTGTGCTTAATTTGTGTTTTTGATGATTTACCTTCTAAAAAAATCTGGCATGTCTTGCACTCCCAGAAAGAGCACCCTGCACCCCAGATTAAGAAACGCTGCTCTAAGGAATCTTACAAAGTTTAGGTTAATTCTTAACCATAATAACTGCCAGTGGTGCGAAATATATTCTCTCTCAGAGTTTAGAACCACAGGTTGAAAGATTTTTTTTAACAAAAAATTGTTTAGTTGCAGATAATAGTCTGTTAATAGTCAGCTGCCAGAGACCCTGGAGCAAGATGGGAGAGGAGTCGTGCTCTGTGGCCCTGGAAGGGGAAGGGCCAAGGCCAGAAGTGGTGAGGCACAGGGCAATCAGCCCTTAATGTTGCCTGAACTGCTGTGCAGGCCCATCACCCTTCCTTTAGATTCACACAGAGCAGCTAAGCAGTGGTCAGGGTACTTCGAAGGGGCCCTGTGCAACTGCCCCTTTATCCCGCCCCACCTTCCCTCTATCCCTGGACCTGTCTACAGATATAGTCCTTACATACTACAGAAGCTGTAAAATGGAAAGAAGTTGTGAAGTTCAACTGTAATGCCATCAATAAACTATCCAACGAAAACTGAAACTTTCATTTACTTTGCTAATTGACACAAGAAATCCCCACAAATACCACAACAGAAATTGTCATGATTTACAGATGCTGTGATTGATATTTTCCTATGGTAGCTGCCATTATAAATAATATTAATTTGAATAGTTATTAAATATTGAAATTAAGAATGGGAAATACCACAATAATATCAATTCTTGCAATGTCAAACATTTCAAGATTGTTAGGGTGAATACTGTGTAATCTGCTACTTATTACACTTTCAATAAACTTACAGTATCTGAAAAAATATGATCAACTTTACACATCATCATAATACAATATATGTAAAATTTCTGGTTCTTATCCTTATCTTACTTTGTGTACCACCATCATGATTGTGGTCATGACCAGTCTATTCCAATATTCCCAAAATAGGAACCATATTCCAGCAGTTTAAAATGATTTTACATAAAGTTAAAAGAAAAAGTAGCTACTTGGATCAAAACTTAAAGAACAGCAGAAAAGCTTTTCGAGCTTGGCGGGTGGCTGGGTGGGTGTCTGTAAAATATATAATTATTCTAAACCAAACAATTTTCTTATCAGTTAAAATCAAACAAAGCATCAATAGAGGGCAAAGTGAAAGAACTTAAAATAACTCACGGATATAGTATTCTTGTACACTGCTTGTGTAACCATATACTGCAGAGTAGCCAAAAATGATAATCATGACAACATCTCTGTTGTCTAACTCTACTATATGCGCTGAGTGACCCTCCACAGCATACTGTTGGCCATGCACAAGTATTGCAGGAATTTTGGTACTCCATGTTTGACTGTTTATGCTGAATATCCACAGCTCATCAGTGACATTCCCATTATTTGTTTCGATTTTGCCTCCATACATGTAGATGTCTTCCTATTAAAATTAGAGAGGAAAAATGAAGTTAAAAAAGATCACATCCAAACTGCATTATTGTTTCACCACATATAAGAATGTACATGAACAGTCTGATGTGTGTGTGTATGTATAAATACTAAAACATAGACTATGTTTACCAGCTGTCAGCCCTGCTTCCAGGCACAGTCCCTTGAGCTAAAGCAACAATGACATTAAAAAGAACTCTTCAGAAGAAAAAACCCTAATTGAGTGAAAAAATAAGACAAAAATCAATTTCAAACATGAACATTTCAAGGACAAACTTTAATGAGTGTGAAAAGTGCCAAGAATGTCACACCTCTCTCTTCAGAGTTCTGAAAGATTTGAAAATGAGTCCTTTTGGAATATCTACAGAAATTCCAACTTTCTTTCCTATTCCCTGCAGCATAATCTCAGGCTATGGCTACACTACAGTCTGAGTCTGATGCATAATTCCCACAGACATCCTCATGCAAATTTTCATCTGAGTTACCATGCTAAATGTCATAATGTAGCTGCAGTAGCACTGACAGTGGAAGCAAAATTGCACATTAGGCACCCTGAGTATGTTCTCCCGGGGTTCAGATGGGTTTGTAGAAGATGCAGCTAGGCGATGCCACACAGCCACTGCTGGCACTACTGCAGTCACCCTACTATTTTTGTGTGCTAGTCATGTGCTTGCTGGACAACCACATCTAAGTTGAGACTTCTGGGGAAGTTTAACTCGTGATCTTTCTGAGTTTCCTTAATGATTTCTTTGATGGAAACTTGAGCCACTTCATTGTTAAGCTAGTGATATGTTTTCTACTGCATACATTTTCCCAGATGCAAAGTAAATATCTTCATACCAGAAACGAACTCAGAATTCTAAGTACAAATATTCAAAAATCTTGAGTAATTATAGTAAGCATTAGAGGTCATTATTTGTAAATACATTATATTAGCATTTCAATTTTTCACTACAAGTTTTTCTATTACTTATACAGAACACAATTGCAAACCTCAAACCAAACACTGTTCCAGTGTCTGTAAAGAAGTCTAACCATTAATACTTAAACCAAATTTAGGTCTAATTAATAAACATGCATAACCCTAGAAGAAAAAATATAATGTTTATGTTCAGTAGTTCCTATCAACATCCTACAAAGTAAGATTTTCAAAATTACATATTATTCCCACAAAGACTAATTTACACTTCAGAGTAAAGCACCAAAATAAGAATTTTTTTAAAAAAATTGCCAGAGCACAATTATCTAAAGAAATAATGCTCATTATATCTGTATGAGAAAAGAATTGCCAACTGCTGAATTACATAGGTTTATTATTCAGTATGAAGAACTATTAGATTGAAAATAGATTCTTTTATAATGGATTATATGCAAAAGTAGATTTGTATAAAAGCTCACATCCTCCTGCTTGCACCACCAAACCTCATTCCATCCTCCCTCTCTCTCTTTAAAAATTCCAAAAAGATAAATGTGTAACTTCAGCAAAACTGAACCAAAGCATATCACATACTAAACTCAAAATTATCAGTAATTCTTATGTGGATAGCAAATAGTAGATGTTAAAGAGTAGTTGTTTAATATTGTTGATCTTGGTAAAAAAAAAACCCACATCAAAACACATCGAGGGCATGCAACCCCCATAAATGCTGGTTTCAGCACACGTGGATTTACAAGTGTTTATCTGTGACTGAATGAATGAGCACTGAAGTCTAGAATTAAATACAGAGAAGAGGTCTTTCAGGCATGATAATGTTCATAGCAAATCTGTGGATTCAGAAGTCAAGCAAGATCTTGGGATTCATGGGAGAATGGAAATGATTTAGGAGGTTTTTTTTTAATATATCCCAGGAACATCTCATATTTGTCATGATCAACATGCTTGAAAAATTAACTTACCATTCTCTGTAGTAAGATGTTAACCCAAGACATTGGCAGTCTATAGACTATAAATCATCCCCCTTCACCACTGAACAGTATTCCCTGTCAAAATTTTCATATTTGCAAAGAAATCCTACATGTCAAAACAAGATTTTATCACTTTGTCCCATATCTGAAATCAAAATAAGTAGATTTGTCTTCATGTGTCCACCCTGCAACATGTGAACTGGTTTAAAACTGGTTCTTAACTTAGGGTGCACGTACCCCCCCAGGGGGTGCGTGATGCCCCTTCTGGGGGTGCCAGATTTTTTTAGAAGGTAAACTGTCAAAAAACACAAATTAAGCACAGCCACGTAAGTACAAGAACTTTGTTTCATCAAACCTGTGAATTTATTATACAATTTTTAACAATTACTGTAAGATACAAACAAAAAAAATTATTTTCAAGTTTTTAAGCTAATTGTAGTGAAATTATCTCGCTACAAAATACAGCGTACTGCCACGTCGTGGGGTATTTCTTGACGCATGCACAGATGATGAGGTCGCAGTGCAGCGGCTTTGAATTCAGTTAGCCGCTAACTGTTAGCATGTAATTTACAGTTTACTTGCACAGCAAAAGTCTGCAACATTTTTGGGTAGTACTTGCATATTTTTGTATGTCTACTGTACTATTATTTGTGGTGAGTAATAGCATAAAACTATGTTACATATATTTAATATGCATTTAAAAGTGCACAGACCGCCCGCATCTCCATTTTTGATTTTTGATAAGGGGTGCAAGAACGTATTTTGAGAACCAAAGGGCTGCAGTAAATGTTACAAACCACAGGTTTAAAATCATAACACATTTTATTGAGAAGACACTCTTCCTGATATTTTTAAACTGTTTCACTTCAAAATAATTTTTTAAATGTGGTTTTGTCAGCTGGTAAAATACGACTAAGAAATGCTCTTAGGAGAATTCTAGATATATCACTTTTCCAGCACTTACATTTAAGAAACTTCCTACATAGTGAGTTACAAACCAAAATAAATAAATAAATAAATAAATAAAGGTGACCATAGATTATTCAGCACAAAATTAACTCTAACAACTACGCTTTTCCCACCCCCCAAGGAATGTTTTCAGTGAACAGAAGTTTGTTTTTTTTTAATGCAATTAATACTTATTTTTGGGCTGGGTGTCCCCCGTATGCCAGGTTAGCTGGTATATTCATCAAACAGAGCTGTACTTTTAAACTTTACCTTGAAGAAGAAATTACAGTAAACCTTTTTTTATCCAGCATATTAGAGGAATGTGGGGTGCCAGAAAATGAAACATTCTGGTCAAGAGGAAGGGCACTTGGATGTGGGACATTTGGAATTTATGGAATCAGCCTATTTCAACAGAAAACAGTCTTGTCAGAAATTCTGACCAGTTCTAATTATAAAGAAATGTAACAAAATTGTATGCTCTGAAAGTAATAAATCATCCATCTCCTAGGGGTCTTGTGATATCAGCTGATACATAATGCAAGTGATTAAATCACCTTTCTTATGGCTAGAAGAAAAACGTAAAGAAAATCTTTTACAGGGACTTGACGGATTTGTGGACAGAAGTGTTCTTATAGCAAGAGTGGGCACAGAAATAGCAAGCACGAAGTTAAGAATATTATTCAAACACAGAAGAGTTTAGCCTGATAATAATCCAATGATGTGTGTTATTATTAAACATTAAATATGGTTGTTCAGGATTTTTCCCCACTGAATTTAAGCAAAAGCCACCTAGTGTAATAGCAGGAAGAGCAAGAGCAACATCCCAAGTTAGTAACAAGTGAATATACTACTAAAAATCATGCCCCTTTAAAGTGCTTCTTAATGTACCACCCTCCCTCTCCCACCCCAAAAAAAAAAAAAAAACATACCAAAAATCACTGGACACATTGGGAAAACTTGGCCTGTGTAAAATTTCCAAGAGCTAGCCACACATAAACTGCAGTACCACCATTAGAACTCAAGATTTCCCAGCATTCAACCATGGTTCTTACTGCTCCATATCTTGTAGTATCAGTGTGGCTTACACATGACTTTTCTCATAAAAGACCAGCTGCCATTAGTTACAGCAAGTGTAATGGGAAACTGACTTCTTGTGAAAACTCTGTTTGTATGTTAAAAAACAATTCTAATTTGGTGGATTGACTAGAGATGATGGGATAAAGCAGAGGACAGAGGACATTATTGCGTAGATGAATCTGAAGTCAACATGGATCAAAATGAAAAACATTTATCCTTTCCTTTTCCATTTGCCATTTGTAACATCAGTGGGGGAAAAAAAAAGTAAAGTAGAAAATACAGTAGTGCCCCAAGTTTTGCGTAAGTAAGGAGGCGGGGATGGCTTTTTTCTATGCAAGTTCTGCAGTCAGAGAAGCAGCAGGAGCACCTGGACTTCCTTTTGAAATGCAGGTCCTGGGGCTGGGGAGGGGGCAGTTGGGGAGGGTTAAGCTTGGCTGTGGCATGGGGCTGTGGGAGAGGGATAGGGGGGTTAAGCTGGAGCAGGGGCAGGGGAGTGGACTTGAGCTGGAGCTGGGGGCACGTGGGGCTGGGGGGTGGTTGAGCTGGGGCCGGGGGGAGCAGAATTTTGACGTGCTTAATTTGCGTTAATGAGAGTTAAGAGCAACTCAAAACTGTGCATTTTGAGGTATTACTGTATTTGAAACCATCATGCTCTCCCTACTGATTTTTGTATATACTCAACTAGTTCTATTTGAAAAATCAAGTCAGACAGACAGACAAATGCAAATCAGTGTGATTTTAAGCCAACAGAAACTTAAATCTGACTGGGGAGAGAATTAAATTGGTTTTGAACAGTTTTATACCTTCAGAATTTTTCTTTCTTTAAAGGTTTGATGCTACAGTGCAAAGAAATCAATGGACTTTATGTATGAGGCCCTAAATATTTCTCATATTTAGAGATTGACTTGCTGCTTGACCTGGATTGGTCAGACACTTAGAATTAGTTATAAAGAAATCATGGAGAAAGAAGCATTTTGGTCCAAATAATTCTCATCAGCAGAAAAGGAGGAAATTAAATAAATTCTAACCTGGAAACCAAGTTCTAACCAAGTTCCAATACAATTCTGAAGGAAAAAAGCACTGAAATTAACCAACTAGAAAGAAGAAATCAGTCGAGTTCTCCGATTCTGAATATGATCTAAATTTAAATATAATAAGATAAATAACAGACGGAGATAAAATTATGGTTGCCCTTAAAAATCTCCCACTAACATAATGCCTTAAAAACCAAAAACAACTTATGTTATTTATAGCAGGAAGAATATTTCCCATAGTAATATGGAAGCAGTACTCAGAAGCAGAAAAGATAATGAACCCGTTCTATAAATTTTAAGTAATATTGGCCAATTCATAAAGGTCACAACTCTCTGCAAATGCATATCAAAGCTTTAAAGGGGGCAGTCTCAGTTAACTGTAAAGTGAGTTCCTTAAAAAAGCCTTTCTTGCCAATGAAACTATAAGAATGATCCCCAGACTGAATCTTTAGCCTTGGCAGAAAATTCAGGAATGGAGGCATGAAAGTGGATGTAAGCTACCCTCCCCTAACTTTGCTGTGAAACTAAACCTGAATTAGTACTGAAAGTACAGTTTAGATTGGTTTCAAGACTGTGATGCCAGAATGGAGGCCAAATTTGGCATATCATATGATCTCAAATTATTATAAGCATAAACAAAAAACCATCAAGAGTAAAACTACAAAATTAAACTGGTCTTGAAGATAACACTGCCCTATATAAGAGGTTGTACTACGGGATCTATAAAGAGAACCATGTAGAGAAATCAAATATTTTAAGAGTGTCCTGAAATAATCCCACTATTTCAGAATGAATGGTAGTTATGCACCACAGGAGAGACTGAGCACTTCTTTAATTGTACTCTTATAACTGTCCTTATTCTTTAGTGACCTAAAATACATGAGAAACTGTGCATGAACACTTGTTTTTCCTGATTACTAGTAATGGTTTCATGAGAAACTGAAATAAAAAAGGAGGTGCTTTTAAGTGTTGTTAAAAGTTGCAAACACATTTAAACAAATGGACTGCTAAAACAGGGATTATTATTAGTAGTAGTATTAGTATTAGTATTAGTATTATTCCTTTGAATGAAGAAAAGTTTGAAATATAAACATAAATATAACAGCAGATAGAAATAAGGGGATTTCAAAGTTGCCAGGGTCCTTTCGAAAAGAAGCCCCGTCTGGACAAGCCACGTGGCGGCAAGCCGCATCAACTTCGAAGTGCCATGGCTGCCAGCATTCTAATGAGGAGCTGAGTATGTATTTCAGCGCTTCATTAGTAAAATTCAAAACGGCGATTTGCATGGCCATTTCAAAGTTTTGGGCTAGTGCAGACATAGACTGAAAATTCTACAGAATATTTTATTGTTGTGACATTGATAGACTGGTCAACTTGGGTATGACCCATAATAACTTAACAAGAGGCACTGAAATGTCATCAAGACAATCTAATAGTTTTTAAATTTCAAAGAGAAATCTTAAATCAGCAATGACTAATTCGTGTATTTGTAGGGATAAAAGTCAAGGACAGATCTTAAGGCTTTTGTCTATATTTACTTATGTCTTGTAAGAAGTTTAAAAATGTAACCAGATTATCTCACAGATGCAAATTCCTTTCCACCTCTTGATTTCCCTATAATGTATGTAGATGGTTCAGTTAACTTTAAGATCAAAGATGTAAATTACAGAAAGAAACAATAATATTATTTACATTGCCTTCAGTTTAATTATCTATGCTATATACTGAACTGTCTTAAAAGTTTGAATGGCTAATTGCCTTATGTTAATAGATACAACTAGTTGACCAGTGTATGCATAGGAAATAGAAGATTAGCTTTGAAGCAATAATTCATACCACCTATTCTTCGGGAAAAGGTCTTGCTTTAACAATTGCTATTAAGAGCATTGTCAGGTTGCTAGAAGATTATAAAGAAAAAGCTCCAAGCTTGATTTTTTTTCTTTTCATCTCAGATCTGTCACAAGACTGAGATCTATAGGTTTAATCTTCATTTACCCTGTAATTAATTATCATGGAAGAACGGGAACATCAGATTTGAAACACTACATCTGAACTGCCTGTTGAACTACAACCTTCTACAAGTGATTCCAGAAAGACTTTTACAAATAAGCAATCTCACTATCTTTTCTTGAAACTTTTAACATATCCACAGTGGGCCCCGCTCCCCCTGTCCCTCAATCCCTCTCACACTACTCCCACTTTGGCCTGACGACCCTATTCCCCCACACTCCCCACAAGGCCTCAACATGACCCTCAACCCACCTTGTCAAGCCTGAACCCCCCCAACACCTCTGCTCACTCTGAACACCTCCTGCAAGGCACCAACATCCCACACCCACTAAACCCCAAAAGCCCCCTTGTCTAGAACACCACCTGCCCCCCAACCCCAGCTCATTCTGAAGATTCCCCCAGCCCCAGCTGCTCGGCCTGGGAAGGGGAGGATTATCTGATGCAGGGGCTGGGCAGTGGACAGCAGCTGCAGGGAATTGACTTCCCACAGCCCCCCTCTTCCCTCCCTAGCACTCACCACAGGGCACTCCACCTCAGCTTCCCCGCCTGCTGAGCCCTGCTTCTCTGCAGGTGGCTGGGAGGCCTCCAGCTACTCAGCAGGGCTCAACAGGCTGGCAGACAGGGGCATAGCACCATGTGGTGGGGAGTGAGGGTGAGTGAGGCTACAGGGAGGTGATACCCCACAGGTACCACTGCCGCTGCCTGCCCACTCCTTGCCCCAGTCATCTCCGGCTAGACTGGACAGGGAGGGGGCCAGGGATCAGGGTGGGGGCAGAGTGGGCAAGGGGCAGGGCCTCCCATGGGGTGGGTACGTTTGCACCCCTCACACGCTCCTTTGCAGATGGACCTCTGATTATTGTCTTAAGAAAATATTCATGTTGGCATCCATGCAGTGCAAGATGAGTACAATATCACTGGAGCCTACATACTTCAAAGATAAACAGACGCATCCAGGTTACACGTCTGCAGACTGCCAATAGACGCTTACAGTCCCTCAGGCATGATGTTTGCAATCTGATGTCACATTTTAAATTCATCTGTCACCTAACTATGAAGCATCAGATCTTTTTCTGTTTTTGGCTATAGTACCGAAATCTCCCATTTAAAATATTTCCCTAAAAGTAGTAGTAATTACTTCTTTTTGACCTTTTCAAAGTTGTCCACAAGTCACATTACACAGCTTTACACTGGTTGTCTTCTTAGAAGAAGAGCACAATTTGTGCTTCAGACTTTATTTATGCTATACACCCAAGTAACCTACTGCATAGTTAAGGCAATTTTCTAGCTATGTAAATTTCAACCAGTGGTATAATGAACAATATATATATATATATATATATATTATACATTGCTGACAATAAGTCAGTGCTGCAATGAAAGCAGACTTCCTTAATAGAAGAAAGAGGAAAGGGAAATTCTGGCACTAAATCCTCCACTGAGGTCAAGATTCCTTAGATCATACCACCAAAGGAAAGTCTGCCCTGAGCCTCTCCTTCCCACTCCAGACTTTACTCACAATTTCTGGCATGACACTACCCTCTCTTTGTTCAAAACATGAGGATACAGAGAACTTGGTTATGGTCCCTCACTGGAGCAGACAGAGATCCAGGCTCAATCTCCACCTTCTTCATTAAGGAAGTACCTTGCTGTGACACTATTCCCATATTTTTTATGGGAATGTGTTTCTGACTATGAATACACATAGCTTAAATAAGCTTTAGGTGAAACAGAATAAGTAACCTACCATTCAAGAGCACGTAATTTTCTGAATGTGTATATTCTATTGGTCTGCACATATCTTTGCTGTATATGAAGTATGTAGTAGGGCCATTCCCAGTTCCTATTCAAGACCAGTCTGATGGTGGCAAGTTTGCATGAATTCCAGCTCTGCAGTCTTTTTTTTTTTGAAGGGGTTGTTTCTTTTGTGGTGTTTATTTCATTTGTGTTTTGTTTTCTGATCAAGTATGACAACTATCAAGTATGATGATTAATGCCCAGGGAGGTTGTGTAGAGACAGTCCAGTTTGGCCAACGTACATGGCAAAGGGGTATTGCTGGCACAAGATAGAATATATCACATTAGCGGATGTGCAGGTGCATGAGTCCCTAATGGTATGGCTGATGTGTTTAGGTCCTATGATGTCAAGTATCAGAGGGGTAGGTCCTATGATGGTGTCACTTGGGTAGATATGGGAGCAGAGATGGCAACGGTGTTTGCATTTTGGACCCACTGCACATCTTTGAGGATGTGCTAGAGAGGTTTTGGCTGGGGGCTGTAGGTATGAGCCAGTGATGTTCTGTTGCTTTCTTTATTGGGTCTGTTCTGTAGTAAGTGACCGCTGGGTATCCACCTGTCTTTCTCAATTGGTTTTTTTCATTTTCCCAAGTAGTAAAATGGTAGTTTTAAGAATATTTGGTAGTGATCCTGTAGATATTTGTCTCTGCGAGACTGGAACAAATGTAGTTATATCTTAGGGTTTGGCTGTAAAAAATGGATTGTTTGATGTGTTCAGGATGAAAGCTAGACGTGTGCAGTTAAGTATAGCGATCAGTAGGTTTCCCATATAGGATGGTGTTTATGTGACCATCACTTATTTGCACTGTAGTGTCCAGGAAATGGATCTCTTGTCTAAGTGGTGGTTGATGGTAGGGTACAAACTGCTGAAATCCTGGGGGAATTCTCTTAAGGCTTCCTTCCTATGGGTCCAGATGATAAAGATGTCATCAATGGAGTACAAGCAGAGGAGGGGTAATTGGAGACAAGAGCGGAGGCACTGTTCTAAGTCAAACATAAAAATGTTGGAATACTGTGGAGCCACGCAACTAACCCTAGCAGTCTCACTGACAAAGGAATAAATTATCCCGAAATCTGAAATGGTTGTGGGTGAAGACAAAGTCGCAAAGTTCAGCCGCTAATTGTGACATGACATAATTAGGGACACAGTTCCTGAAAACTTGTAGCAATCTTTGAGTGGAATGCTGGTGTAAAGAGCTTTTACATCCATCGTGGACAGGATAGTGTTTTTTGGAAGATGACTAATGGATTGTGGTTTCCACAGGAAGTCAGTGGTGTCTCAGATATAGTTAAGAGTGCTGATAGCAGAGGGTCTGAGGAGATAGTCTGTATAGCCAGACAACCTGCTGTCAGACTGCCAAACTAAACTGTCATACTACTCACTAAATGGAGATGTAATTTGACTTTTAATTAAATATCATGACTACAATTAAAAAAAACAATTGAATAACTGAAACTACATCTCAAAGAACATCCATTCTTGAAGAGGTGGACCATGTCATCAGCATTTCCACTGAGATACAGTATTGAGTATTTGTGTATTTATACCTGTTTAAAACAAATTAAATTCCTCAGAATACAAAAGTAACAAATAAATCAAAATTAGTTCATGGAATCAATAATTACTATACTTTAATATTTGGGCAAAGCACACACCTCTGTTTCTAAAGAAAAGTTCTTATGGAATTTAATTGATATGAAATGTAAAGTTGACATTCACTTTGTATTTTGATTCAAGATCATGGTTAAGACACTACATTTACAAACTATGTTACATAACTCTTAGAAAAGACGTAACAGATATGTTTGAACTTTTCCACTATTGTGTTTTACCAATTTTTCCCACATGCTTTAACACGCATGAATATTATTAAAAATCTTTTAACAGTCAAGAAAGCCACATATAGATACCTTGTCTTATATCTGCAATTAGAATTGGCGCTGCCTGATACTATGAAATATACCAGCACAAATTAATATTTCCTGATTCAGCATACAAATTACTTGTTTACTGGATGACAAATTATTCTGGGATATTAGCTTATACGTCCCTAAGACACGTACCATATGTATTTTGTGGATTCTATATATTTCAATTATTAACCTAAAATGTATATTAATCTCTTTCACTAGACAGACATAGTGATGGTTTTAATATTCTTCCTACTCACATATGAAAGCACTTCACATTTGTTTTATTCTGTTGTTTTTTAATGTTCAAACTCATGGATGAATAATTTACTTAACAGTTTAAAAACGTGGTTTTTGTTACAATGCTCATAAGAAACAATTTTACTTCCCTACGCCATACCCTCTCTTAGCAGTAAATAAGGATCAGGAAAAAGCAATGTGACTTTTCATTTATCAAACATTCTCTGACTCATTGCATGGAGGTACTATGCAAGGGAGATACTGAAATAACTTTGAAGACAAAATGATCAATTATATAACTCTCCTAATGGTGTACTGTGCTCAACAGATCTAATATTGTTTTCCCAGTATCTGTCATTCAATGTATTTTTAAAAGTGTCCATTATGAAGGAAAGTTGTACAGCCTGTCATTAGTGCATTACCACATCTGCCATCAAAATAAAATGGTGCAGAAATTAGTGTGTTAGGATGGCAATGAAAGAAGAAATAAACTATTTTCCTTAAAAAACAACAAGAAGTCCTGTGGCACCTTACAGACTAACAGATATTTTGGAGCATTAGCTTTTGTGGGCAAAGACCCGCTTTGTCTACACATTTAAAGCAGTTTCCTTTAGGCTGAGTCTATACTAGAGAGTTTTGTCAACAAAAGAGGCCTTCTGTCGACATAACTCAGGGATCGTCTACACGCTTAAAGCATTCTCTTGACAGATTCTTGACAGAACTCTGCATTTGCCTCCACAGTATTATCCCTCAAAAATTTGAGGCATATTCATCTCTGGACATAGTACTGTCGACAAATGTGCAGTGTAGACCCTTCTTCAACAGACAGGACTTCCGGCTGCCAGCCAGATCTTTACAGAGCTGCCATTCCACATTCTGGCACCAGAGGGCAGTACAGTCTGGCAGTTCTCTGACGACAGAGAAAGTTGTGTGTAGGTGCAATCTGTTGACAGAGGTTCTGGTGATATTTCCTTGTCGACAGTAACTTTTCTGTCGACAGATGCTTCTAGTGTAGCCATGGCTGGAATTCTGTTGGCAAAAATACCCCTTCTGTGGACAGAACTCTGCAGTGTAGACACAGCCCAAATGTTTGAGTTTATGTAATTCACAGAGCTTATTTCACATAACAGAATGTAAATTATTGCCTAAAAATGAGTACACATCACTCCATAATATTTAAGTATTACACCACTGTTGCAGTAGTTTTAAAAATTGTGAGGATATCAGTAAATAAATAAAATGGTTGGGGATTTTTGGATCCTACCTCTCTTCTTTCAGCCAGAGAACAGCAGACAGAGGCAACCACAGTGTCCCCTATACTGACTTTATCCAGCAAGAAAGTAGCAGTCAGACACTACAGTCTCAATTATCTAGGGTCCAGAAGCACAGCTAGGGAATCTATTCCACAAGCTATGCCTGAAAACACATTCACAATAGTTCTGGAGATGAATACTGGGCTCTCATACTGGTTACATATCTATGAAAACAAAAAAAAGCAGTCCAGTAGCACTTTAAAGACTAACAAAATAATTTATTAGGTGATGAGCTTTGGTGGGACAGACCCACTTCTTCAGCACATAGCCACAGCAGAACAGACTCCATATTTAAGGTCCAGAGAACCAGAAATAGTAATCAAGGTTGACAAATCAGAAAAATTATTATCAAGGTAAGCAAATCAGAGAGCGGAGGGGCAGAAGGTGGGAGGGACAAATCAAGATTTAAATAAAGCAAAGTATGTAAAAGAACCCCTATAATGAGCTAGAAAATTGTTATCCCGGTTCAAACCATGTGTTAATGTGTCAAATTTGAATATAAAAGAGAGTTCAGCAGCCTCTTTTTCCAAACAGCTGTGCAAATTCCTTTTCAGCAAAACACAGACTTTCAGGTCATTAACAGAATGGCCCACTCCATTAAAGTGCTGGCTGACAGGCTTGTGAGTTAAGAGATTTTTGATGTCTGTTTTGTGTCCATTCATTCTTTGTCGAAACGTGTTTACTGCTTGTCTTATATACAAAGTATGTGGGCATTGTTGGCACATGATGGCATATATGATGTTAGTTGAGGAATATGAGACTGTGCCCATGATTCTGTGAATAACCTGGTTAGGTCCAGTGATGGTATCTCCAGAATAGATACGTAGACAAAGCTGGCAACGAGCCTTGTTGCAAGGAAAAGTTCCAGGATTGGTAGTCCTGTGCTATAGACTGTGGCTGTTGGTGAGGATCCTCATAAGGTTGGGAGGTTGTCTGTAGGAGAGAACACGCCTATCACCTAGGGCCTTCTGGAGTGCAGCATCCTGACTGAGGATAGGTTGTAGGTCTTTAATAATGCGTTGCAGTGGTTTGAGTTGGGGGGGCTGTAGGTAATGACCAGGGGTATTCTATTATTGGCTTTTTTGGGCCTATCTTGGAGTAGCTGGTCTCTGGGTATTCGCCTGGCCATGTGAATTTTGGTTTTTTTTTTATTTCTCCTGGTGGGTAATTCAGGTTAATGAATATTTGGTAGACATCTTGTAGTTTTCGATCTCTGTCAGTAGGATCAGAGCAAATGCGATTGTACCTAAGGGTACATGGTAAGTGAGGGCCATTAGTAGTATTTAATGAGCTTAATAGCCCAGACAACAAACTATGAGTAGTCTTGCTTTTCCTGTAAGCCAAGACTATGGATGATCCTGCCAGGACAAGTGGTCAAATCACCTGATGCCAGAACTCATTCTGGATGTTGTACTTTTCTGCTGAAGGTTTAAAAAGCTTAAAATGAACTCAAGATACCTGTCTCTGGCCACGGACATAAAAGCAGGAAACCCTCCGGTGGTGGCCTTGCTGATGCAGAATTGGTGGCTGACGGACCGGAAGCTGTCGGGGGTGGCCAGCCTCCAAAGGGCAATGGCCACCCTCTTCCACACCAGGAGCGCTGGCCGCATCCGTGTGTCCCAGTGCTGGAGGATTCCAATGAGCCAGTGGCAGAGGTCTTTGAATGTCTGACACGTCATTTTGAAGATCCTCAGCCACTCCGTCATCCCAGTCCTCCAGAACCAGCCGGTCCCACCACTCGCTGGTTGTGGTGAAGGCACACCAGAACCGGATGTGCGTAGGGGAGGGAGAGGCAGCAGTGCTGTGGCCAGGGCCTGCAGGCTGGGTCCCATGCTGGTGATCTAGCCATGCCACTGAAAGAGCAGGGCAACCAGCATAGCCCACAGACTGGCCAGGATGGAGAGGGGTTCATCCTTGGGGAGGGTGGGAGCAGGCATGTTGCTTGGCTCTTCTTCCCAGCATGTGCCCTGCTGCTGTCCGCACCCTGGCAGCCTTGAGCATATGCAGGGTGCGGGTGTTGGGAGGGGCCCTTTTAGAGGTCAGCTGGTTGCGAGCCTGGAAGGGCTTGTTGGCCATACAACCCATACCTGCATCATTTCCTGGCCCCTTACTTCAAAGTAGGGGCTACTTGTGTGTAGATGTTTAATTTCGAAGTAGGGGGGAAGCCTACTTCGAAGTAAGTGGGGTACATTTTGAGTGTAGACACTCTACTTCAAAGTATAACTTTACTTCAAAGTTATTTTGTACTGTAGACAAAGCCTAAGAGTACAGAGGAGCTAAGTGCTTCTGCAAGTGTCAAACTGACTGGCTTGAATACTGAAAATCTTTAGCTACACAAAGAACAATACTACTGTCATCATTTTTGCATCCTCCTACCAGTGTGTATGATCAGAATTCAATTCAGTCCAACACCTTCCTTACTCTTCTTTTAGCAAAGCTATTCACATTTATTTCTCTAGTACCAGAACCTGTTCCCTCAAGGCTCTTATATTGTTTTTCTTCTATGAATGCCTTCCAAATTTTCTGATTTTCTTTTAGTGTTAAGATGCTTGGAACTATACGCAATCTTCCTTATAGTGGTGCATTAGTGACATGCAGAGAGAAACAAACAACTTCCCAATAGTTGGCTTTGTCATAAGAGAGGTGTAACTTCAGACATGGCTAAAAGCAAAAATGCTCTTATACATGCTTTTCCCACCTATAAATGCATAAAAATGACTGGGTACTTTATGTAACTGTATATCCATGAGACTCCTCTCATATTTTACCTCCAGAATAAAAATGTTCAGTACTTTCAACTTAAACTAAAATAGCTTGCTGAGGAACAGCACAGTAAGTTACTTCATTCTCCACAGAGTCAATTATTGACCTTCAATTACTTTCCATCACAAACAAACTACACTGGCCTCTATGCTCTCACTTTGGAGGTAGACTTTAAAATCTCAGGAGTTCAAGTTTAAAACTTAATCTAATCTCTTTTTTTTGCAGATATTTTTGTTCTTAAATGAGAAGTGTTATACAATGACCAGTCCACAGCTCAAAGCTGCCACCTATCGGTACTGTATATCGCAGAAGAGCATTACACTCTTGTACAACTTCTTGAAGATATGAAAAAGCAAGCCATGAAACTTTCATGTAAAATTATTTCAGAAGATCTTTTTAATATTGTAGCAGAGCTCAGGTCCTGCCCTCTTCTGGGTCCTGTGCTTTCTGCATGCCTCAGATACTCACAGCAGCCCTCCCACTGCTTCTAGTCTTTCCAGAAGCCACTCTCATCACAAGAAAGTCACTTGTACAGGGCAAGATCCTTCCTATGGTCCTGGCTCCCCATCCTTTTGCGAGGGCAGCTCTCCATGGCACGGGGAAGGGTAGTGGGACCCCAGGCCTGCCCACTACTTTGAGCTCCAGCACAGGGACACTAAATAGTGGCAGCTGACAGGGCTTTTCCTCTGCCCGTTACAGCAGCCTTTCCCTAGGCCACTAATACCAAGTCTCACACACAGGTGTCTTCCTCTGTATACTACTCTCCTGAATTTAAGCCCTACAGGGACTGGCGAACGGTGACAGGAGCAGGATAGTGAAATCTGGAAGCTTTTAGTCATGAACCAGCATGTAGACAGCTGATGCTCGTATCATTTATTCTGTTTCAAGGACTCAGGTGGTAGAATGGTCCAGCTGCTGCATCCATAACTGAGCAGCCCTATTTAGGATCCACTCCACTCACTCCATGTGGGGATGGAGCTAGAAAAAGTACCATAAACATAGTCCACCTCAATCCCCTGGCAGAAACATGTAGACCAGAAGAAGGATAGCTAAGAGAAGAAGGCAGAAGGTACTTTTTTTTTCTGGAAAGGAACCCCAAAGAAAGAAAAACGAATTCATGGAGTAGAATTTGCCATCAAAATCGAACTGACAATGATCCTATCTTAAGTCCCTATAAACATCAATAAGCATCTCATGACTCTCCACTGGAAGCTTGCCAAAAACTAACAGTCAACTGTGATTAGTGCCTATGCACCAGCTGCAGACGGCAAAGATGATGTGAAGGAGAAGATCTACACCCAACAGGACACAGTCCTGAAAGACGAACCCAAAGAAGACAGGATTGTTCTCTCGAGGGATTTCAATGCCAGGGTCAGAAGAGATGCAGCTCTCTGGCAGACTACCATTGGGAAAGAAGGAGTTAGCAACAGCAACTCCAGTGGCGTGCTCCTCTTTACAAATGTGCAGAACACAAGCTCATCATTGCAAACACCCTGTTCCGCAAGAAAAACAAATTTAAGATCTCATGGCAACATCCTCGATCAAAGCACTGGCACCTCATAGACATCAACTGCATGCCAAAGAGAGAAATGCATGCCAAAGTCAAGGCAGAAGTGCAACAAAAAACAAAAACTCTAAAAAGCCAGTGGAGGACTGAGAAAGTGCAAGAACTCCAGCGTCTCACAGACATCAACAATACAAGATTTTTCTTCAGTGCTACAAAAGCTATTTATGGACCAAGAAACCATGGAATCAATCCCCTGAGATCAAAGGATGGTACCCAACTCTTGAAGGACAATGAAGCCGTTGCTTCTTACTGGAGGGAGCACTACGATAAGCCCTTGAATCTCTCCTGCACCATACTCCTAGAATCCCTTGACCAAATCCCACCGCAACCACCTACAGATGATCTTGGAACACATCCTACCTCAACTGAGGTCCGAGATGCCATCAAAGTAATGAACTGCAACAAGGCAACTGGACTAGACAGAATAATCACCAAAGTCTTTAAAGAAGGTGGGGCAGAGATCCACAACAGCTCTACCTCTGATTCTCAAGATCTGGGATACGGAGCAGATGTCGCAACATTTCAGAGACATGCTAACTGTCAGTCTTTTCAAGAAGGGAGATAAGTCAGATTGTGGAAACTATTGTGGCATCTCCCTCCTGGCAACAGCAGGGAAAATCTTAGCTCAAATCCTTGCAAACCGACTCCTGACAAGCTCACAAGATTTTCTCCCAGAATCCCAGGGTGGCTTCCAACCATTCAGAGGAACAGTGGACATGACCTTCACTGCCCAGCAACTGCAAGAAAAATGTTGTGAACACAGCCAAATTTTATATCTGAGTTTCATTGACCTGACCAAAGCCCTCGACTCAGTCAGTCACAGTTCCCTGTAAACCACCCTCTCAGATCAGCTGCCCCAAAAAATTCATTAGCATTTTAAGGCTGCTTCATGACAACATGACTGCCACAGTATTGAGCAACAACATATCCCAAAGCGACTCTTATGAGGGCAAAACAGGAGTCAAGCAAGGTTGCATCATTGCCCCATCACTATTCTGCATCTTCATCGCCATGACTCTTCACCTCCTTGATGGCAAGCTTCCAGATGGTGTGAAGCTTGTCTATAGAATGAACATGGAGCTTTTTATTATCAGGAGACCGAACGCTAAAAGCAAGGCCTTCACAATGTTGATCATGGAGCTCCACTACATGGATGAGAATATGGTTGTTGATCTTCTCCCACAGCCCTTCAGACCATCTTAAGTCTCTTTGCTGAAGCATACGAGAATCTCAGCCTCACACTGAACATCAAAAAGATCAAGGTGCTACACCAACCTTTACCAACGGGACAATCTCATGCACCTTCTATTGAAGTCAATGGAGAACTGCTGGAAAATGCGGAGCAGTTCCCAGACTTTGGAAGTATCTTTCCACTAAAGTCTACCTTGATGCAGAAATCCAGCGTCATCTGTGCTGTGCAGGTTCTGCTTTTGCCCACCTGAGACAAAGGGTCTTCAAGAATTGGGACATCTATCCCAAGACAAAGCTCCTTGTATACCATTCAGTGGTTGTTCCGATGCTACTGTGAAACCTGGACAAGATTCAAGTGTCATTTGAAGGCACTTCAACAATATCACCAATACTGCCTCAGGAGAATCCTAAATATCTCTTGAGAGGATAGGCACACAAACACTAGAGTCCTGGAAGAATCGAATACAACCAGCCCAAGACAGTCCCCCGTGGAGCACGATAACCCATGAGGGGGTAGCGCAATTTGAGAGATCCCACCATAGTGCAGATGAGGACAGGCAGAGAAGAAGAGAGTGTCAAAAACTGCTCAGTGCCCCTCCAACAGCCACTAACATCTGCCTCTTCTGTGATAAGATCTGCGACTCCAGAATTGGACTGATCAGCCATCAACAGACTCACAAATAGGAAGGTGACACAAAAACGTCCTACTCGTTATCTAGTGACCGTCAAAAAGAGTCTACCACTCCTTCCCCCTAACACGTTCTCTAGGGCACATGACTGAGTCTCCTCTTTCCTCCAAACCTCAGGTTTTCCACGGTCACTTCCTCCTCTCTGGCCTTTTCCTCCTCTCCTTCTCCTTCCCCTTCCTTTACCTGAGGGAGCCCATTTAAAGGTGAGCCTGCCAGCCTTAACTGGCTGCAGGTATCTAATCAGCCTGCTAGGGCAGATCAGCTCTTAATGAGCTTCAAGTACTTTTTATGCAGGGAAAAGAAACGCACTCACTCAGCTCCCGCTGTATCTGACCTCCATAAGGCTCCTACCACCCACTGCCTTCGGTCTGCCACAAAATAGATTAAATGAAATTCTTTCATTTACTCATATGTGTATACTCATTTAGCCAATATTATTTTCACAATTGATGAGATCACCACTGATTATTTAATAATCACGTTTATGCTGCTGACCCTGCATGTTCACTAATTGCAGATTCTAATTACCAATAAATTTGTTTTCACTGAATAATATCTTCTTAGGTGTATCCTAGAGCTCTCATAATTATTTGCTTAAGGATTTATTAAATGACATATTACAGGTTGTACCCCTGAACTTCAGAATTCTCTGTTCTGGCAAGACTTATGGACGTTCCTGGACCAGAGATAACATGGCTGAAGCCAGCAGCCACAAGGCTGGGACCAGCATCTGACAGCCCAGCTGGGGCCAGAACAGGCAGCTGCAGGACTGGAGCCGACAGCAGTGGAGCCAGAGCCCCAGCCAGCAGAAGGGAGCCACGGACAGAGGCAGAGAGCCAGGGCTGGTAGTAGCAGTTCAGGTGGCACTTCAGGGACTGGCCAGGGCCAGAAGCAGGCTGCAAGTGGAAGGGACCTCCCCGATCTGGTAAATCCCCTTGTTCGGGACTGGTCTCAAGGGTGACGGACCAGGAGAGATACAACTTGTACTGAAGTGGCCATTTTCTAAAAAGTTCATATTGCCTGCCAGCAGTGAGGACAGAGGATAATAATTAGGAAGTTTTTATTTTTTTTATTTATTTTTTTTAAGACCTATAATGAAGTTGTCTTATGCCAATTGAACTGGGAACCATTCTAAATATCAGGACAGGACCTAAATTAAATATTCATTGTTTCTTCTGCCAGAGTCAATGAAATTGCTAACATTTAAAGCTACACAAAGAATTACATTGAATTCCCTAAATGTCATGGTGCTTTAAAATCTGGAGATATCTCAAACTATTGCACAGGAAAAAATATTCTAAAGATTGTGTTTAATTATATGCATCAGCTCTGCAGCTCTCTTCTGTTAACGTAAACAAAGACTTTTTAAATTAAAAAAGAAAGACTTCGCATTTACCTCCAAAAAAACAGCACAACAACTACCATTTCTAGGACTTAGTTCAGTTTTTTCCAGAGATGCTGCCGTCGCAGTAAGTTTAACAATTCACCCATAAAATCTTACAGTAAATTATACTACCCTATTGTACTTCTTGTTCTACAATACAACTATGGCCTGCATGTGCTAACAAAACAGTGAAACTGAAATTAGTAAACAAACTAAAGGGTTGTTCTCACATCAACAACAACAACAACAACAAAAATCTTTAGTTCCTATTCATAGTCTCTGTTTTCAGATTCAGCGTCAGCTTGAAAACTGAAACAGCAACGAAGGGTCCTGTGGCACCTTATAGACTGACAGAAAAGTTTTGAGCATGAGCTTTCGTGAGCACAGACTCATTTCATCAGATGCTGATGCTGAGTGAGTCTGTGCTCACGAAAGCTCATGCTCAAAACTTTTCTGTTAGTCTATAAGGTGCCACAGGACCCTTCGTTGCTGTTACAGATCCAGACTAACACAGCTACCCCTCCGATACTTGAAAACTGAGTTATCCTCTATATTTAAAAAAAAATACAATCTTCTTTCTGAACAAAGCCTAAGAAAGCTTATGGTACAAGTGTGTAAAGAAACTAGAAATTATATTATCCTCACAGTTTTAAAATTATGGCTGGTCACATTTTCAATTTCAGACTACCATTTGCACAATATATGACCACTAATAATGCACACAAAACAGTGAATTAAATATTAAAAATATCCAAACCTGATATAAAGCAAGACTGTGTCCATATCTCTGGAGAGGTCCTTTTGATACAGGTACTACATTCCATATGTTGCTGTCTAAATTATAACTAAAAGATAAGCAAAGAAGTAAAAAAGTTATCAAGAAGGAAATACTGGGTTTGCACATTTTGGACACATGTAATTTTCAAGCATTATACTTACTGGACATAATGTCCTTATTTTTCAGAATGTTTTCTCTTGTTTTGGGCTTCCAAGTATGGAATTGTGAAAACCAAATATCTTTTTAGAGGCACACAATATATGTTACAAAGTTAAATTACGATTACAAGGATCCATTTGGCCAACTCTATGGCTGTGTCTACACTACAAAAATAACATTGAAGTGGAGCATCTACACACATCCTACTTCAAAGTTAAACTTCGAAGTATGGCACTACTCCATTCCTGGGAATGGAGTAAGGACTTCGAAGTTGGGCTCCCTACTTCAAAGTTAAAGTGTGTAGACTCTCTTCTGGATACTTCGATGTAGTGCCTAACTACGAACTTAACTTCAAAGTTAGTTCCTAGTGTAGACTCACCCTATATTTCATGATTCATACCCAGTTTATTAATGCACACAAATATACGTAATAGTTTGATTATAGGAGCATGGTTACAGTATTGTTAGAATAGTTAGCATTCGGTTTAAAACTTACAGCATGTTTACCAAAAAAGATATCAGAATGGGATTTCATTCTTTGCTTCTATCCAAAAAGAAAGCTATCTGAAATCACAGATCCTTTCCTCATTTTACCATCCGTGCTAGAATTTAATTCAATCTCAGTCTAAATCTGATGCTGTTAAATAGCTAAGGTATTCTACCTTGAGTATTTTAGTAATGGAGTGAAGCACTTACTTTGTATAGATTCTATGGTCCAGCTAATAAACTGTGGGAAAGGAGGAAGATATTTAGGGCAAAAGCAGCTTTAAGCCACCTTGCTTTCCAGCTTCTCTCCTAATGGCCACTGTATTTCCTACCAGCTTGTGAACGACCAGCTTTCGGCCTACTTTGTGCCAACAGAGCGGTATAAAACAGTCAAAGCATGCTGGGGTATTGAGCCAATTGTTTGCAAAATGCTTTGCAATGAACATTACTATATGGGTGTGTTTACACTACAAATTAACTTCGAAGTTAACTTCGAAGTAAGGGGCTACTTCGAAGTAGCCTGCAGAGCATCTACACATGCTTTTCCTTACTTCGAAGTTAACACTGAAGTAAGGGAAGCTAACTTTGAAGTCACTACTCCACGTGGTTTACTTCGACTGTGACTTTGAAGTTAATGTGTATAGGCGCTCTGCACTCCTGACTTCAAAGTAAGGAGTCCTCCAAGGAGTGCCCCCCCCCAGGAGGATGGAAACAGTCTGGCCAACCCAGGCAGGGCTCTATGGTCCCTTCTGGCTGCCTTAAAGGAAGCAGCTCCCTGGCAACCCCAGGCAGGAAGCTGAGAGCGTGCACAAGCAGGGGCTGCACGAGCTCAGCCCCGCACTGCCCCTGCTCGAAGCATCCACCAGCCTCCGCAGCCCCTACCCACATGGCTGCACGACAGTACCCCCTCCCCATCCAGGGGCTCCAGAGGAGGGGTCCCAAGAATCACAGAGCACAGGCAAGGGCGGTGCCAGGAGGGGATTCCCCCGGACAGAAGCAGAGCTTAAGGACCTCCTCACTCTGTGCAGGGATGAGGAGGTCCTGCGGCAAGTCGGAACATGCCAGCACAACACTGAGGCATTTGACCAGCTGGCCGGTGGTCTCGCCGCCCGTGGACACCCCGACCGGCCTGGTACCATCATCCAAATTAAAGTAAAGGAGCTGCGCCAGGCATATATTAAGGCCCATGATGCTGCCAGCCAATCGGGAGCATGGCTCATCCACTGCCCCCACCACCAGGAGCTGCACAGGCTCCTGGGGCCAAGAGAGATGGCCAGCCCAGAGCAGGTAGTGGACACTTCCATCATTACCCGCCCCAACACGTGCAGACAAGCAGCAAGGAGGCGGGCCCCTCCGGCACCACCAGCCCCACCGTGCAGAAACTGACCCCGAGACCAAGGATGATGATGGAGGCTCTAGTGACGGGACCCTTGTCATCACCCTTCCCTCCAGCACACCGAGCTGGGCAACATCAAGCTGGACCTCGCCTGAGCCCCAGGAGGTCACAGCCAGTTCGTTTGGGGCAAGTGGGACATCGCAAGGGATGGGCACGGGGCCCCTCCCAGAACAGCCCCACAGTCCACACACATCTGAGGATGTGGGAGGGCGGAGCATGTACTGATCCTTGCCAAGCGGGAACCCCTGGGCATCTGGGATCCCACGGGCCATCGGGCGCTAGGGAAGCGGAGCAGGTGGCAAGGGAACAGGAGATCCAGCCCCCCCGCCGGGTCGGGAGCCAGCACTCACAGTCCATCACCTGTCCCCTCCTGTCTCCACAGGTCCCTCCTGAGCAGGCTGCGGCTGCAGAAGGCCAGGAGGCCACCCCATCGCCCCAGCCCACATTCCCCCATGGCCGAGGACGGGCCCCTCGGAGATGAAGGTGGATGAATGAACAGGCGGCTGCCAACCAGCCGGTCATGCAGGAGCTGACTGGCGTGCTGCGGGAATGGCTGGAGGTGGTGCGGGACATGGGGGTGAGGCTGGCCAACAGCATGGATGCCGTGCTCCAGGCCTTGGCTGGCTGCCTCGCCCAGCCTCCCGCCCCTCACCAGCCCATCCCACGGCCGCCCCCCAGCCGCTGCCCATCATATAGCGCACCTGTCACCAGCTGAGCGGCTTGAGCTGGCCCAGTGGCTGCTGATGGAGGCAGGCGCTCCTGGCCCAATCCCAATGACCTCTCCCGTCTACCCTACGGGGGCAGAGCCCGTGGCACCCCCACCCCAGCCCTACCTCCCCATGGTCCCAGCCCCCTCCCAGCCCCTCAGGGGACCCTGGTCCCAGGGCAGTAGGGGCGTCTGTGGTTGATGTGACTCCTGGCCCCCGTGCCTGACTGACCCAACTGACCCAACCCCCATCCCTGCCCCCATCTCCATTCCAGGCCCCCACCTGAGCCCCCTCCCAGTCCAGTCCCCCACCCGAGCCCCCACCTCCCCACTGCCAACCAGTCCCCCCATGCACACAAAGGTTTCCCCATTCTGTTCAGTATTGTATGTTAGTTTATTTCCCCCATTAAATCTTCCCATTCCAACCCTAGCCCATGTCTGTGGTGCATCCTGGGTGGGGTGGTGTGGTGTGGTGTGTGGCTGGGGGGCGTCAGGGCTGGCCCTGTGTGAAGGCCTGGCACAGGGCATCCCGGACCCTGACCCCATTCTGCTATGCCTCATGGCACAGGGCAGCGGGTGGCTGCTCATAGCTGGCCCCCCGGACCCTGGCCCAGCCCTGCATGAAGGGCTCCCAGCGGCCCTCCACAAAACTGTGGAGGGCACAGCAGGCGGCAATGACTGTGGGGGCATTCGGGAGGCTGGCATCCAGCTTAGTGAGGAGGCAACGAAACCTCCACTCCAGCCTCCCGAACACCCATTCAACCGTGCCCCTGGCATGGCTGAGGCGACCATTAAAGATGCCCTGGGCTGGCGTGGTGTGGCCAGTATAGGGCCCCATGAGCCACAGGTGCAGCAGGTATGGAACACCCAGGTGGCGTGGGTCCTGCCCGGCCACCCCACACAGACATCCAGAAAACAGCCCCTCACGTCCACCAGGGCCTGGAGTACCACTCAGTGGTACCCCTTCCTGTTTATGTATGTGCCCCCACTGTGGTCCAGAGCCCGGATTGCAATATGTGTCCTGTCCAGGGCTCCAAAACAGCTGGGGAAACCCAGGTCCGCGAACCCCTTAAGAGTGGCGTCCAGGTCCCCCAGGGTCACGACACATCACAGGAGCACTGTGTTGATGGCTTAGACGACCTGTAGGGGGGGACGTCCATGACCACCGGACTGGGGGCCCATTGCCCCCCACCGGGAACCTCCTGCCTGGTCCCCCCCCATGGTGAGGGCTGGCCATACCTCCTTCAGCACTGCTCTGATGGTGGCCTCGCGTAAGCCAAATTGGTGGCCGATGGATCTGTGGCTGTTGGGGATGGCCAGCCACCATAGTGCGATGGCCACCCTCTTCTGCACTGGGAGCACTGGCCGCATACGGGTGTCCCAGTGCTTGGAGAACTGGGGCGAGCCAATGGGAGACGTTCTCGAATATCTGCCGGGTCATCCTGAAATTCCTGAGCCACCACTCATCGTCCCAGTCCTCCAGCACCAGCCGGTCCCACCATTCGGTGCTGGTGGCATATGCCCACCGGCTCCAGATCAGAGGGAACTGGGAGGGACAACATGAGGGTGGTAAGGGCCTCAAGGCTGGGTCCCATGAGAGCAAGCCGCCTGCACTGCTTGTGCCGCATGGCAAGCAGCATGGCCAGCAGGCTGAGCAGGACCATGATGGCATTGTCCTCACCGTGGGGAGGAGTTGGCATGGTCTCCAGCTGTTCCCGTGTACGTGCTGCTGCTGTCTTCAGGCCGTCAGCCTTGAGCACATGCAGGCTGTGGGTGCTGGAAGGGGCCCTTTGAAGGGTTGGATGACTGGGAGCCTGGAAGGGCTTGTTGGCCATGCAACCCCATGCCTTCATCATTTCTTGTCTCCTTACTTTGAAGTAGGGAGTAGTTGTGTGTGGATATTTAACTTCAAAGTAGGGGAAAGCCTACTTCGAAGAAAGGGAATGTGCATTTTTTGTGTGGATGCTCTACTTCGAAGTTGCTTACTTCGAAGTAAGCAACTTCTAAGTTATTTTGTAGTGTAGACACAGACTATATGTACAATATTTTACTCAGTTTTCCAAATTCCCTTCATATACTGATTTTGCCAAGAAAATTCCTCTTTCTTGGTCAAACCACTTTCATTTATTCAAAACAAATCCTGAATCACTGTTTTAAGCATATAGGTATCTCTCTCTCTCTCTCTCTCTGTGTATGTGTGTGTAACACAGGTGAAGAAAGTTGTGTTTCTAATTAACATTCCCACCAGTTGTTTAGTAGTCCTTCCTGCCTGTGAGAACAGTGAATAAATCACTTTAATATCACTTTTGGAACCAAAATCCTCATATTATTATTTCAAGCATGTATCAGCATCAAGAGGAACTAGCATCTAGAAAGTAGTAAGGTTTTACACATTCAGCCTTATGATCAGTATAAGTCATTCTGGGTAAACACTGAATTACAAAATATTACATTATATGAATATTATAATTTAAACATACTAAGTATCAGTTGTGCAGTGGGACAAAAGGGACAAATTCTGCTCTGAGTGATGCATGCACATGGTAACCCTATCAACTTTAATTTTTTCCAGTATATATTGAAGTAACTCACAGCAAAATTCAGTTTATAGTATTGAAATTTAGTCCTAGAAACTCAAATTTTTTCTTTAATATTTTTATTACTCATTTCCATGAACTTCCTCCTTCCATTCACAATCATCTTGTCCAAATATATTTAAAAGTTTCTATTTTTTATTCCAAAATTTTACTACCAAATTGTAAACTTCCCACTGAGCAACTCAGCACACATTCTGTGTTCCAGGAAACTAGACTGCAGGCAAGAGTATCTGGTGGTTGATGTAACAATTCCACAAACTGATCGCTTCTGCACATAATGCAGATTATTAAAATCTTCTCTTTTTGTCGATGACAGAAATAGTGGTTGTTTTATGTAACATGATGCAAGTGGATGAAAGGAAGAAAGGATTAACATGGAGATTGACACCTGGGCCTTATGGGTAGGAGCCAATGGGCAAGATAGGGAAGCATGAAGACACTATGGCTGCGTCTACACGTGCACGCAACTTCGAAGTAGCGGCAGTAACTTCGAAATAGCGCCCGTCACGTCTACACGTGTTGGGCGCTATTTCGAAGTTGAAATCGACGTTAGGCGGTGAGACGTCGAAGTCGCTAACCCCATGAGCGGATGGGAATAGCGCCCTACTTCGATGTTCAACATCGAAGTAGGGACATATAGACAATCCGCGTCCCGCAACATCGAAATAGCGGGGTCCTCCATGGTGGCCATCAGCTGGGGGGTTGAGAGATACTCTCTCTCCAGCCCTTGCGGGGCTCTGTGGTCACCGTGGGCAGCAGCCCTTAGCCCAGGGCTTCTGGCTGCTGCTGCTGCAGCTGGGGGTCCGTGCTGCATATACAGGGTCTGCAACTAGTTGTTGGCTCTGTGTATCTTGCACTGTTTAATGAAAGTGTGTCTGGGAGGGGCCCTTTAAGGGAGCGGCTTGCTGTTGAGTCCGCCCCGTGACCCTGTCTGCAGCTGTGCCTGGCTCCCTTATTTCGATGTGTGCTACTTTGCCGTGTAGACGTTCCCTCGTTGTGCCTATTTCGATGTTGGGCTGAGCAACGTCGAAGTTGAACATCGACGTTGCCAGCCCTGGAGGACGTGTAGACGTTATTCATCGAAATAGCCTATTTCGATGTCGCAACATCGAAATAAGCTATTTCGAAGTTGGGTGCACGTGTAGACGTAGCCTATAACTTCTGACATAGCCACTGCGATGGAAAAAGCTTTGAATATAGCTTTGGGAGTGGTGGCTGTACTGAAGGGGAGCACTCTGCTCAGGAAATGTCTGTAGGGAATAGTCTCTGAGGAATAGCCATGTTAGTGTGTCGCTTCACAAACAACAAGCAGTCCTGTGGCACCTTAGAGACTACCAAATTTATTACATCATGAGCTTCTGTGAAGTGGGTTTTACTCATGAAAGCTCATGACCGAACAATTTTTCAGTCTCTAAGGTTCCACAGAACTGCTTGTTATCTTTGGGTAAGATAAATATCAGATAAAAGTAAGCATCCTTAACATCAAGCAAGAGCTGTGTACCACAGGCCCTTCTCTAGGGGTGGAATTATCACTGCCAATCTAACCGTATTAAATTTGAGCTTGTGGATTAAGCAACTGAGGTGCTAGAGATGGAGGACTGGTGTCCACCCATTTCCTCTTAGGTAACAGAAAGTAAATTAAGCAGAATCCTTCTATCTGATATTCCAGGGTGTACATTCTTTTCCTCTCCATTGTAATAAGGAGTTCACCTCTTGGGAAAGAATGATAATGTACAAGTTGTTCCAGCAGGTATCAGGGAGGGCAAGCTTATGAGAGGTAGTGTGACTGTCATGAATGAGTGCAGTGAAGGGATTATGATAACTGATGTAACTGGAGTACAAGTGAGTCAATGGGAGTGAAGTAACTTTGTTTAAACTCAGAACAATTGCAATTTTCAGGGGCTTTTTGTCTGCAAAACAGCAAAGAGAAAATCTGAGGCAGAATACGTCACCCAGGCAATTGAAATGAAAATCAGAAATATCCTCACCGTCGCAGAAACAGCCATCAGGGTGTGAGTAAAAGGGAAAAGTATACTTAGACGTGATCAGGTTATAGTTATTTTGAATTTGGTTGGACTGGCTGCTCTGTTTTTCTCTTTTGTGTTGTTGTTTGACACTGCTTTTCAAATTTTTTGACTGCAGGTGTATGGTGCAAATGTGTAACCTTCAGTAGACTATGGTAGGGGCCATCACTCAAATAATCTATGTTTTCTTTTATTACAAGCATTGAACTCAAATAATCTATGCTTTCTTTTATTACAAGCATTAAATAAACAAAGAGTTAAAAGGTATGTAAATTCTTAAATCCTCTTCCTAACTTTTCCATTTTATTTTACAACTCTACAATACTGTAATAAACTGCCATCTAAGGAAATCTAAGGAGGTTATTTCATATCCAACAACATGATTTTTAGAATTGACTGGGACTTGGCTCTCAGGGACATAAATCTTAATTTGCTTCTTCTTACAGGAGGCAACCTGAACTGAGTGAAGATGAACAAAAAATTCTCATGTAATATCCTTGGTCCGGACATTACTCACGGCTTAGACCTAATCAATCTACCATAATAGAGGTAGTTTTTTTCACTCCATACCTCTTCCTTTGAATTCAGTCTCTGCTAGACTCTGCTGAAATGCAAAGTAGTGTCCTGTCCAAAAGATTCTCTCATAAGAAACAGAAGTTTCAGGTAATGAATCCAATTTTCATTTATTTCACAATTTTTTTTGCAAAAATGTATAGCATAATCCTCAAGCATTTATAAATCAGGCCACAGAAAGTAAAGAGATTTAAAAACTAATAAATTAGGGTTTCCCTTTATTTGCTTTAAGGTTTTTGAGCCTATAGGATGACATTTTTAACCTTTTTCCTGTGCCAGGAGGGCCAGAAATTCATTTTTGTTTTGCTTTGTTAAAAATTGACTTTTTCACATAATCACTTGATTCCAGAAAAACATCAAATATCACAAGATTGGAAATAAAATCATGAGAGTGGGCAATACTGGTCTCACTAAAATTTTACTAACACTTTTTTGTTTCATTGATTTTGGTATTTTTGGTTAACATCCTCACGTTGTAAACCACCACTTCTTAGCCCAAGCAGTAGTGGTTTAATCCTGTGAAGTGCTGAGCACTTCCTCTGTGGTTGACCTTAATTACCATTAACTTCAGTGGGAGTTGAGGGCATTCAGCACTTAACATAATGAAGTCGGCTGAAAGTGAAAAGGGGACAAGAAGAACAGGAAGACTGATTTGGGAAAGAAGAGACACAACATATGGTACTGAGGAAGAAGACCTGGATTTGGGACAGATAACAAAAGAGAGAAGAAGAGGGCAAAGAAAGCTAGGCAAAATTTGGTGAAACAAAGTATTTGCCAACTTTTATTTGCATGTTATATCCATTATCCCACCCCATGTCTTATTTTTTTCTCTTTAGATTGTAAGCTCTTCAGGGCAGCAACCTATCTTTCTTCGAAAAGTTTGGAAAGCTATATAAATAAGAAATATCAAGTCAATTCACATTAACATTAATTGTAATAAGTCTACTTTAACATAACTAACCTTGCAAAGAGCGTTCCAAGTATAATATTTACAAACAATGCATTCAAGTGTATTTTGTCACACTGCAAGTATCTTTAATTTTTAGAGCACAAAAGAGGAATCGCAATATTTGTTATAAAAAAGTGCCAATGTCATAAACTGTTTACATTGTTTTAACTGCCTCAGCCATTAAAAATATGACCCGAAAATGTTAATTAATAATAATCTTTTTAAATTGAGTAATAAAGCTTTCATACAAATGTAGAACAGTAATTCCATGGAATGTTAGCAAAGATCAAGTCCACAAAGACTAACAAAGGGGAAATCACTTACTTTAATATCATTTGGAATGAACTGTAGTTAAAGGTATATCCACCAATCACCCACATAAATCTTCCATGTAGAACTGCCTTATGGGAAGCCCGGCCTACAGAAGGACTGAATGGCTTGACGTTTGGTAGAATCCAGTAGGACTCCGTGGAAGGTACATTCAAAGAACAATCAGGGCCTGTTTAACAAACATGGAAGTTGTATAGTCTGTTAGACAAAGGTATTAAAAGCTCTACAATGCAGAAATTATAAAGGTTTAATTATAGATGTCAAGATTGCTCATTTTGACAGTAGGCTGATTTTTACGTTTAACAGCTGCTTAAGGCATAAGCTAGAGAACAAGAAAAGCCACTGACATTAAAAATATTACATCTTCTCAAGTAATAAAAGGTAGATTTCTACTTTCCCTCAGATTTACAAAAAATACTGCATGAGTCACAAAATGAAAGGAAGACATCAAATTTTCAGAGACTATTTAGTCATAAAAGGTAACAAACAATATGCTCATACATTGCCATTGCAGAAAAATCATACTGTTATTTGATATAAAATTACACAAGTTACATCAAAGTATGTAACACTATAATACATTATATATAGTAACATATATTATGTTACCTCTGGGGAGACAAAAGTTAGTGTTTACCAGCACCGTATTACATGTGTGTTTGAGAGCAAAATGCAGCACAGAGTGCTTTATGAAAGGAAGAAGGTTCAATATAAACATTTGATAGATCATTCTATAGAGCTTCCAAAAGCAACACTGAAAAGCTTACCATTTTAGCAGGGGGGAAAAACCCTCTCTCTAACATTGTGGCAGCTTTTCATTGCAAGAGAAATTTGTTGTTAAATGACAAGTATTTCAAACCATCCCCAGCAAAAATATGTTTATAATGACAGACGTGAGATTATTTTTATTTTATGTTCTAAATATGTGAAGTTCTAGACACAAAAGAAAACTTTAAAATGTCAATGTTTCAAGACTAAGTACGTTTATGGCTTTGATAGAAAGGTGGCCTTTTGCAGTATTCACCTTACATCAGCTAATGTCCATACTGAGTGACTGTTTTCTTTTTTTTATATGGAACACTCAGTTACTGGAAGATCCTAGGCATCCTAGTCTGGTTTTGGTGTTATCAGTCACACAATACAGCCTCTATTGTAAAAAGTGAAAGTAGGCGGATATTTCAGGTCAATTAAATTATTAAATCACTTTGATACTGAAAGTGATATGTCCCTTCTACCTTGATAGTTGGCAGAGAAAGCTATATTCTAAGATGTAAGAAATTACTGAACCCCCACACAGGTCAAAGGCTGCTGAGATTGGTCTGATGTCACTTGCTCTCTCTTTCCATGGGAACAGAGCATTAGATCACTAAAAACTGACCAATATCAGTATTCCCTGTAGCTGTGAGCTTGGGCAGCCAGCCAGGAGAGATTCAAATGCTGCCAGCTGATTAGCAGAAGTCCCACAGCTGGCAGCATGTGCTTTTACTGGTGGTGTACATCCACACATGCCTCAGTGCACATAACAAAACATATTCTCTGTATGGATGGAAACATTAGAAGAGCAATATTGGTCTGCATATAAAGTGACATACAACTGGAGATCACCAGCATGTTAAGACATAAAATTAGTTGGAGAGGATATCTAGTTAATGAAGGAGTTCTAAGAATTAGGCGTCACTTCCTTGAAATGGGCTCTTTTAAAGTAGTTTATTATACAAGAAAAACAGAATGAATCCAAAACATTAGAGTTTTGTCAATACATAATCTTCTTTTGGTTATGGAACAGAATGTCAGATGATGAGAAGCTGGACAAACCCCCTGATAATTCTTGAGAAGAGGTACTGCTAGACACTGGCTACCTTCTCCAAAGTTGGCTGACTATGCAAGAATTCAGTGCATTAATGCTTGGCAGCATGCTTTGAAGTAAGTATTCAGGGACTGCCTCTCCTTGTAACATTTGCTGTGTCCCTAGCAGTTTCCGATAACAGGTGGTTCTGCTGATTAAGAAATTAAATTAAGATTATTGGCACTACAGAAAAATATATTCTAAATCCATCTGCTTTTAATATTAGCAAAGAACTTTGCTTTTAAGACTGATAACTTCAAATACTTGAATAACACTGATTCTACCAATTCTCTTTGGAGTCTTCCTTTTCTTTCATTTTAAGATGTTTTGATGCATGAAATCAGGGAGCAATGTATAGTTGTGATAAAAATCTAGGAAAAAAGGATTAGTCATTCAATTCTAATTAGACTTAGGAAGCTTATCCAATTACAAACATGAATAAAACTTTGTATAACAAAGGCATTGAGCCTATCATTTTTAATTACTTCTATTAAGCCATGACAAAAGTGTGTGCTACTGTAGTAGCAGAGAAACACGTGCCAAAATGTCAGGGCTTTATCTTGCAATAAGATTTCTTTGTACTAGCATGCATCCAGAATGGGTTCATCCCCTCTCACCAGCTCCTCCCAGACCCTGCACTGTCTCATTTCTCCCAGCTGGGATTGGGGCTGACAAGACAGAATCATCATTATATCTACAAGAATCAAATATATAGTCTAATATCTTAAGTCTAATGTGTACATTATAGAATTAGCTCATAGGACTGTTGGTTTGTAAGTAAATATTTGTGTTGTTGTTAATCAGAAGAAAGCAACTCATTAGTGCACATGATGTAGTCAACATTTTGGCTGAACATCTTAACTCTGCATTTAACATGTGCAGAGCCTTCTCCTTACATGACAAAGTAATCACTCATTCCAGTACCTAACATTTAGAAATCAGTCAGAGGTTGTGCTGTGATTTTGAAAGCGCCAAAACAGTTACGTTGTTTTTCTTGTACAACTCCCAAAATTGCTGAATGGATGGTTTCTGAAAAGGTGTTTAAAACAAATTGCTCTCAGGCTGGTGCCCTCTAGGTCAAGTTTCAGCTTGAACCCAATTTTTTCCAGCCAAGTAGTAACTGTGGTTTATAATAGAACTGCCACCAGGTGCCACTATAATCAATAACTATACATACAGATTAAACATTCAGTGAAGAGAATATGCTTTTATAGCAGAAGAAATAACCCTTGTAAGACTACTGTGTTTTTTCTGCTCTAGTACCAACATATAAGTCAATAACCATTTATGATCTAAATTTGAAGATTTGGGGCACAAGACTTACATAAAGACTTCATCTTCTACTGATTTCATCATTATATCATCGCCAAGAGGACCATAGCAAGAGGACCATTCACACCCATGCAAAATGTGTCACAGTTTGTGAAATGCAATGTCTGCCATGAAATGTGGCCTTGTGTTTGCTTTTACCCTATGCTATGCCAATGTCACAGTGGTAGACCAGGGCTTTTCAATTTGTAGGTCCATACCAAAAAAGGGTCACGGTATCGCCACCACTACTTCCGCATTTCTGCCTTCAGAGCTGGGCAACTGGACAGCAGTGTTTGTAATGTTGGCTAGTAATCCCGCTCTGTGGGCAGCAGCCCACCAGCAGCTGTGCAGAAGTAAGGGTAGCAATACCATACCCATGTTGCCTTTACTTCTGTACTGCTGCTGCTTTCAGAGCTGAGATGCCAAAAAGTGGCAGTTTCTGACTGAGAGCCCAGCTCTGGAGGCCTATGTGCAGAAGTAAGCATGGTGATACCATACCAGACCATCTTTCCTTCTGTGCAGCGGCTGGCAGTACCTCTGCCTTGAGCCACCACTCTCCAGCTGCCCAGCGCTGAAGGTAATACTGCTGCCAGCAACTACACAGAAATAAGGGTAGCAGTACTGCAAGCCACATACAATAACCTTGCAACTCCCCCTCCCCACACACACTTCCTTTTTGGCTCAGGAACCCGTACAATCACACCACTGTGAAATTTCAGGTTTAAATATCTGAAATCATGAAAATTACCATTTTTGAAATCCCATGACTGTGAAATTGACCAAAATGGACTCTGTATTTGGTAGGGCCCTAATCAATAATCTACCGTGTACATCTTTTTAGTTGTCATACTCAGCAAATATCATGTGTTCAAAATCAATGCCTGTCCAGATACAATGTTGTGGAAGCATAGGAGTTATATTGTAATAATGTAAGAAGTATAAGAGTTACATTGTAAAAAAATCACACTATGATACAATGTTGCTTCTGAGCTCAAGAAGGGGAAGTTATGTTGATGCTGTGTGCAGGAATGTAGGGTGGGTTTGGATGGAGCCAGGTGTGCCTGGGAAAGCAGGAACCAGAGCAGTAGGTGTTATATGGTAATTAATTAAGGTAACCAGAGAGTCATAAATAGGAGATTGCTGAAGGTGATATGGAAATTAAGATATGTGACTAGTCTCAGGGGCTAGGTGGGGTGGGTGTGTGTCTGGTTTTTTGTTTTTATTAACTTACCTTCTTTTGTCTGTATAAATTGAGACCTGAACCCTAGGTGGGGGCTCACATTTTTCTGAATGTATTAGCAGAGCAGCTTTGCTAATAAACAGAGTGGTCTGACAAATTGTGAGTCTCGAGTCCAACTTTGACAAAGTTAAGACTAAAATAAGTATGTAACAGAATATTTCCTGGCCCAACTTTCTGTCCCAAGGAAATAGATGAGATTCATGGATATTTAAGGCAAGAAGGGATCACTACAATTATCACTGTAAACACTGATTAAAGTGTATGTGAGATTTCAATGGCTTATGCTCAGTTAACCTCTATATTACCAAAACAAAAAGCAGTCAAGTAGCACTTTAAAGACTAGCAAAACAGTTTATTAGGTGAGCTTTCGTGGGACAGACCCACTTCTTCAGACCATAGCCAGACCAGAACAGACTCAATATTTAAGGCACAGAGAACCAAAAACAGTAAGCAAGGAGGACAAATCAGAAAAAGATAATCCAGGTGAGCAAATCAGAGAGTGGAGGGGTGGTGGGGGTCAAGAATTAGATTAAGCCAAGTATGCAGCCGAGCCCCTATAGTGACTCAGAAAGTTCCCATCACAATTTAAACCATGTGTTAATGTGCCGAATTTGAATATAAAAGCCAGCTCGGCTGCTTCCCTTTCCAGAATGGTGCGATAATTCCTCTTCAGTAACACACATACCTTTAGGGCATTGACAGAATGCCCCATTCCATTAAAATGTTGGCTAACTGGTTTGTGGATCTGGAGTGTTTTGATGTCTGTTTTGTGCCCATTGACCCTTTGTCTAAGGGATTTAGAAGTCTGTCTAATATACAAAGCATCTGGGCATTGTTGGCACATGATGGCATATATGATGCTAGTAGAGGAGCATGAGAAAGTGCCCGTGATTCTGAGAGTAACCTGGTTAGGTCCAGTAATGGTATTTCCAGAGAAGATATGTGGACAAAGCTGGCAGCTGGCTTTGTTGCAGCGAAAGGTTCCAGGACTGGTGTTCCTGGGGTATAGACTGTGGCTATTAGTGAGGATCCTCATGAGGTTGGGAGGTTGTCTGTAGGAGAGAAATAATTCATGTACTTAGCAGCAAAAGTCTGTTCTGGAGGGGGAGGTTGTTTTGTTGTTGTTTGGGGGGTTGTTTTGGTTTGGATTTAGGTGGTGGTAGACAGTTAAATTTTATCTTATTAAGTACTAGCATTTTTTCAGCTGAGTTGTAAAAAAAAAAAAAAAACTCACAAAGCTTCTATCAAGGGAAGAGCATCAATTTGTTTATGCCCAGCTCCAATAGACCATAAAATTACTGCGATCCAGTGAGAAATGTCCTAAAGATTTTAAGCATCAATTTTAAATATACACCTGAAATCCATAGCTGGCTTGCTAATATGTTTTAAAAAGCAATGCAGTTTTTCTGGGATAACATGAACATAATATATGTGATCTCCACTATCTACTGTAATTCTGTTTCCAAAGCCATAAACTCCTGTTGATGTCACCAGTGATTATGTTTTTCAGACACAGGAATAAACAAAGATAAAAAATAGTGCTGGACTAAAACATAACAAGATGCACCTTTGCCAAGTGGGGAAGGTTATATGAACAAAGGGAAAAATATTTTTCAATCCTTAACACAGTAGTACAATCCATTCATTCATACACACACATACCACCCTGACACAGAAGGCAGTACAAGAGGTAATGGGTTCAAATTACAGCATAGCAGATTTATACTTTGTCTACATTGCCAGCTGAATGAAAAAAGTTCACAGGTGCTTAACCTCCCCCTATCCCCATCCCAAGGGACAAAAGTTTTCCCTTGATAAGTGGCAATGTAAATGGCTTGTAGTCAACAGGAGTGTTCTCCTGCTGACAACACAAACCCTGCTATACCGACTACAGTGAGAATCTATGCATCACACTCTCTAAGAAACTGAGGAACCACTTGATCAAAATCCTTTACAATAAACAAAAAATGATTAAAAATGAACTCTCTGAACTTGAAACTCTCATCAATAGTCAGACGTCTGCGCAAGATCCCATAGAATGAGACTTTACACATACTAGACAAGAAATCTATAAAACACACTTCTACTTCCTACAAAAAAGAAAGGACAATGAATTATCTAGATTACTTCATACCTCAGGATACTACAACTTACGACAACCACAACCCAACGAACAACATTGTTAACCTTTCCAGCTACAAACTCAGCCCAGCAGAAGACTCTCTCTTATACCGGGTCTTTCTTTCTGCCCCACTTCCTCCACGAACTTAATACAATTCTGTGGTGACCTTGGAGACTTCTTTCGCCACCTTTGTCTAAAGGAATTCTTCCAAGACACCTATGAACATCACTCTGATTCTCTCAAACCCTACCTCACCACCACCACCAACACCAAAAGAAGAACTCTGTGTGGGCTCCCTCTGACAGTCATAGAGAAAGTCTGAATTTCTATGTACAATGCTTCCGCAACCACGCTCAGACTGACATTATACGCAAACATTACCAAATGACACACAATCTCAACTATGCTGAACGCTATGCTGTCCAGAGTCTCAGCAATAATCCAGACATTATGATCAAGCCAGCTGACACAGGGTGTGCTGTTGTTATCATGAATAAGACTATGGACAGGAGATAGCCAGACAACTCTCCGACACCACATTTTACAGACCTCTCTCCTCTGATCCCACTTTGGAATTCCAAAAGAAATTACAATAACTACTTAAGGAGCTCCCTGCTGCCACTCCGGACCTTATTCACTCAGATACACCATCTGAGCCCCGACCTGGATTATTCTATTTACTTCCCAAAATTCACAAACTTGGAAACCCCGGATGCCCTATCATTTCAGGTATTGGCACTCTTACCCCTGGACTATTCAATTATGTAGACTCCCTCCTCAAACCCTATGCCACCAACAGTCCCAGCTATCTCTGAGATACCACTGACTTCCTGAGAAAATTACAAAACATCAGAAAACTTCCTGACAACACCTTCCTTGCCAACAAGGATGTAGAGGCTCTGTACATAATATTCCACATGAAGATGGATTACAAGCAATCAGGAATATCATCACTGATGTCACCAGAGACAATCTGGTGTCTGATGTCTCTAACTTTGTTCTCACACACAATTACTTCCAATTTGGGGACAACTTATACCTCCAGGGCTACGTCTACACGTGCAGCCAACATCGAAATAGTCTATTTCGATGAATAACGTCTACACGTCCTCCAGGGCCGGCAACGTCGATGTTCAACTTCGACGTTGCTCAGCCCAACATCGAAATAGGCGCAGCGAGGGAACGTCTACACGTCAAAGTAGCACACATCGAAACAGGGATGCCAGGCACAGCTGCAGACAGGGTCACACGGCGGACTCAACAGCCAGCCGCTCCCTTAAAGGGCCCCTCCCAGACACAGTTGCACTAAACACCACAAGATACACAGAGCTGACAACTGGTTGCAGACCCTGTGCCTGCAGCATAGATCCCCAGCTGCCGCAGAAGCAGCCAGAAGCCCTGGGCTAAGGGCTGCTGCCCACGGTGACCATAGAGCCCCGCAGGGGCTGGAGAGAGAGCATCTCTCAACCCCCCAGCTGATGGCCGCCATGGAGGACCCAGCAATTTCGACGTTGCGGGACGCAGATCGTCTACACGGTCCCTACTTCGACGTTGAACGTCGAAGTAGGGCGCTATTCCTATCTCCTCATGAGGTTAGCGACTTCGACGTCTCGCCGCCTAACGTCGAAGTTGGTGCCGCTACTTCGAAGTAGCGTGCACGTGTAGACGCAGCTCAGATTAGTGGAACCGCTATGGGCACCCGCGTGGCCCCACAATATGCTAATATATTTATGGCTGACCTGGAACAATGATTCCTCAGCTCTCGTCCCCTATTGCTCCTCCTTTAGTTACGATACATCGATGACATCTTTATGAATTGGACCCATAGTATAGAGACTCTAGAAGAATTCCACAGAGACTAACAATCTGCACCCCACCATCAACTTATGCCTCAACTACTCCATGTGAGATATATTTCCTGGGCACTACAGTACAAATCAAGGATGGCCTGATCACAAGCACACCGGAAACCCACTGACCGCTATACTTACATGCTTTTAGCTTCCATCCTACACACACAACTAGATCCATTGTTTACAGTCAAGCCCTTAGGTACAATCGCATTTGCTCTGATCCTACTGACAGACCAAAAACTACAAGATCTCTACCAAAGATTCATAAACCTGAATTACCCACCTGGAGAAGTAAAAAAACAAATCGACAGGGCCAGACAAATACCCAGAAACCAGCTACTTCAAGATAGGCCCATAAAAACCAACAACAGGACACCACTGGTGATTACCTACAGCTGCCAACTCAAACCACTGCAATCCATCATTAAAGACCTACAACCCTTCCTTAATCAGTATGCAACACTCCAGAAGGCCCTAGGTGACAGGCCTGTTCTCTCCTACAGACAAACTCCCAACCTTATGAGGATTCTCACTAGCAACCACAGACTATACCACAATAATACCAATCCTGGAATTTTCCTTGCAACAAGCCCCATTGCCAGCTTTGTCCACATATCTATTCTGGAGATACCATCACTGGACTAACCAGGTTATTCACAAAATCACAGGCACATTCTCATCTTCCTTAACTAACATCATATACGCCATCATGTGCCAACAATGCCCACATGCTTTGTATATAAGACAAACGGTAAATGCGCTTCAACAAAGAATGAATGGACATAAAACAGACATCAAAAAGCTCTTAACTCACAAGCCTGTCAGCCAGCACTTTAATGGACTGGGCTATTCTGTTAATGACCTGAAAGTTTGTGTTTTACTGAAAAAGAACTTTGAGAATCGCCTGCAAACAGAGAGTGCCTCTCTTTTATATTCAAATTCGACACATTAACTCGTGGTTTGAAGCAGGACACCAATTACCTGGGTCATTATATGGACTCTTTTACATACTTTGTTTTATCTGATTCTTGACTTCCCCCCCCGTCCTACCGCCCTTCTGCTCTTCTGATTTGCCCACCTTGATTACAATTTTTCTGATTTGTCAACCTTGATTACTATTTTTGGTACTTTGTGCCTTAAATATTCAGTCTGTTCTGGTATGGCTATGATCAGAAGAAATGGGTCTGTCCCATGAAAGCTCACCACCTAATAAATTATTTTGTTATCCTTTAAAGTGCTACTGGACTGTTTGTTTGTTTTGAGAGTATATAGACTAAGGGTGTGTCTACACGGGCACAAATCGTCGAAATACCCATGCTAATGGCCATTTCGAAGACTACTAATGAGGCGCTAAATTGAATATTCAGCACCTCATTAGCACTAGGACGCTTCCGGCCGCGGTGCTTCGAAAGCGCCGCTTTCGAAAGTGGGCGGCTCGGCGTGGCTACACAGGGGTCCTTTTCGAAAGGACCCTGCACATTTCAAAATCCCCTTATCCTGCTCACTGATCGGAATAAGGGGATTTCAAAAGTGTGGGTTGTTTCGAAAAGGACCCCCATGTAGCTGCGCCAAGCTGCACGCTTTCGAAAGCAGCACTTTCGAAGCGCCGTGGCTGGAAGCGTCCTAATCCTACTGAGGTGCTGAATGTTCAATTTAGCACCTCATTAGTAATCTTTGAAATATGGTTGTTTCGAAGATTTGTGCCCGTGTAGACACAGCCTAACACAGCTCTCTCTCTGTTACTTTCCTGCTTCGAAGGGGATGCAAGCATTTTGTCAACAAAAGTAGGGCATTTACACTGCTTAACTGGGGCTACACTGACCTGTTCTCTGGGCAGCTTCATGCTAATGAACAGTCTTGCAATTGCAAATGGCTGTTCATTACCATAATCCTGAGGCTTCAGGCATAAGGAGCTGGTGACAGAGGTGCTTTTAGCCAGGAGAAGCAGGTCTACATAGCCTGTTTACTGCCAGCAGCAGCCTCTGCCGGCAAGGAGATCTCACGTGGCTATGCTAATTAGCCTCGGGTTTATGCTAATGAGCAGCCATTTGCAATTTCGAGATTGCTCACTAGCATGAAGCTGCCAGGAGAACAGGTCAATGTAGACCTAGCCCTTGAATCTTAGCAACACAACCATATTGCCAAAAGCTGTGTAATGTAGATAATGCCTAATTCAACCTCAAGGAAAATTTCCTATTTGTAAGAACACTAGGACAGTGGAACAGAATAGGGGCTCCTACACTACATGTTTTCAAAAGGAGGGTAGATAGCCATCTGTCTTGAATGATTTTGAGAAAACAAATCCTATATCTTGGTAGGGGGTTAGACAACACGACCTTTGTGGTCTCTTCTAATCCATAATAAGACACACACACAAAATCCACAGACATCCTCATCTGTCCAGCACTCTTCTTGCAGACCATACCTTTAACTTTTGCCCAAGGAGAAAGAAAAAGGAAAATGAAGCGGATGGGGCTGCAGACAGGGGAGTTTAAGAGGGAGAGCAAGCGACCCCACAACTGAAGAAACTATCAGGTGAGAGTACTAGCTTTTGGGGTGAGTGTGCATGCTTGACTGTTTGAATTTTGAATTGTGATTCTGATTCCAGGTGGGTGATTTCAGTTTCAGTTTCTGTAGCAGTTGGGACTGAGTTACTGACCTTTGTTCCCTTGATTGCCTTTGATCAGCTTCAGGGTCAGCCTTCCCCTGTGTGACTCACGAGGGGTTAGGCCTGACCTAGCCCAGCAGGCTTTCAAAAGCCAGAGGCAGAGGAACCAGGAGAGCGAAGCAGACAGGGGAGTTTAAGAGGGAGTTTAACAGAGGGAGACCTACAGTGGTCAGGAAAACCCACAACACCAGTGTCAGCAATGCTTCTGTCCCCTCTGCCTCTGACTGTATCTAGACAGACTGCCTGACCATGGGTGCCTCTACCCAGATCCTGGTGTGGTTTTGCAAGGACTGTGGCTTGCAATTCCCACTTACTGATACCCAGGCTCGCGGGGACATCCAATGTGGAAGGTGCCTGCTGGTAGAATCTCTCAGGCAGCAGGTGGGAGAGCTACAGGAGGAGGTGGCTAGGTTGAGGAGTATCTAAATCCATGAACAATTCCTGAACTGTATTCATGTGGCGACAGCTGAGGTAGCCATCCCACTACACAGGACTGCTGACCTACCACTGGTGGAGAAGGAGATGCCTCAGGGTGGACATAGGCAGCTGGTTACTTCTGGCAGCTAGGAGTGCTCCACCCCTGCTCTGAACCCTCCCACCGTGATACTAGGAAACCATTATACTGTACTTGATACAGGAGACAAGGAATCACCCTGTACAGCAGAGGAGAAGCCTTGTACCCCCCAAGGCTGGGAGGTCAGCTGCCACCATTGTGAGGAGCAAACATAGAGTGGGGTGGGCGGCAATTCTCTTCTGAAGGGGACAGAGGCACCCATCTGTCGCCCTGACATTTCATCTTGGGATGTATGCTACCTGCCGGGAGCCTGCATCTGAGACATTACAGAGGTGTTGTTGAGGATTATCCGACCCTCTGACTACTACCTCATGCTACTCATCCATGTAGGCACTAATGATACTGCGAGGTGTGACACTGAGCGGATCAGGAGTGATTAGAGAGCTCTGGGAATACAGGTGAAGGAGTTTGGGGGTGCAGGCGGTATTCTCTTCAATCCTTCCTGTCAAAGGTAGGGGGCCAGGCAAAGACAGGTGCACCCTGGAGATGAATGCCTGGCTGCGTAAATGGTGTCGCCAGGAGGCATTTGGCTTCCTCAACCATGGGAAGGAAGGACTGCTAGGCAGAGATGGCCTTCACCTTTCAAGGAGAGGGAAGACCCTCTTTGGACACAGACAGGCTAACCTAGTGAGGAGGGCTTTAAATTAGGCTCGACGGGGACAGGGGAGCGAGCCCATGGGGAAGTAGAGAAGATTGAGACCTGGGAGATGGGTCGGAAATGGGAGAGAGCATGGGCTATAATGGCAAAGAAAAAGGAGGGTCAGGGCCAAACTGGGAGGCAAGATCAAATCAATATCTTAGATGCTTATATACAAATGCAAGAAGTATGGGTAATAAGAAGAAAGAATTAGAAGCGCTAATAAATAAAAACAACTATGACATTGTTGGCATCATAGAAACTTGGTGAGATGACTGGAGTGTTGGAATGGAAGGGTACAGCTTGCTCAGGAAGGACAGATGGGAAAAAGGGAGGAGGTGTTGCTTTATACACTACAAATGTACACACTTGGACTGAGGTGGAGATGGACATAGGAAACGGATGTGTTGAGAGTCTCTGGGTTAAGCTAAAAGAGGTAAAAAACAAGGGTGATGTCCTGCTAGGAGTCTACTACAGGCCACCTACCCAGGTGGAAGAGGTGGATGAGGCTTTTTTTAAACAACTAACAAAATCATCTAGGGCCCAGGATTTGGTGGTGATGGGGGACTTCAACTATCCAGATATATGTTGGGAAACTAACACAGTGACACACAGACTATCCAATAAGTTCTTGGACTGCATTGGAGACAACTTCTTATTTCAGAAGGTTGAAAAAGCTACCAGGGGGAAGCTGTCCTAGATTTGATTTTAACAAACAGAAAGGAACTGATGGAGAATCTAAAGTGGAAGGCAGCTTGGGTGAAAGTGATCATGAAATCATAGAGTTCACAATTTTAAGGAAGGGTAGAAGGGAGAACAGCAAAATAGAGACAATGGATTTCAGGGAGGAGGATTTTGGTAAACTCAGACCTGGTAGGTAGGGTCCCATGGGAAGCAAGACTGCGGGCAAAAACAACTGAGGAAAGTTGGCAGTTTTTCAAATGCACATTATTAAGGGCCCAAAAGTAAGCTATTCCACTGCATAGGAAAGACAGAAAATATGGCAAAAGACAGCCTTGGCTTAACCAGGAGATCTTGCATGATCTCAAAATGAAAAAGGAATCATATAAAAATGGAAACAAGGACAAATTACAAAGGATGAAGATAGGCAAACAACACAGGAATGCACGGGCAAGATTAGAAAGCCAAAGGCACAAAATGAGCTCAAATTAGCTACAGGCAAAAAGGGAAAAAAGAAAACTTTTTATAAATACATTAGAAGCAAGAGGAATACCAAGGATAGGGTAGGCCCATTGCTCAGTGAGGAGGGAGAAACAATAACGAGAAACTTGGAAAAGGCAGAGATGCTTAATGACTTCTTTGCATCAGTCTTCACCGAGAAGTCTGAAGGAGAAATGCCTAACATCACGAACGCTAGTGGGAAAGGGGTAGGTTTAGAAAATAAAATAAAACAAGAACAAGTTAAAAATCACTTAGAAAAGTTAGATGTCTGCAAGTCACCAATGCCTGATGAAATGCATCCTAGAATACCTCCTCTATCAGCTCCTTGAGTATCTCAGTCATTAGCTATTATCTTTGGAAAATCATGGGAGACAGGAGAGATTGCAGAAGACTAGAAAAACGCAAATGTAGTGCCCATCTATAACAAGGGGAACAAGAATAACACAGGAAACTATAGACCAGTCAGTTTAACTGCTGTAAAGAAAGATAATGGAACAAATAATTAAGGAAAACATCTGCAAACTCTTGGAAGATGGTAAGGTGATAGGGAACAGCCAGCATGGATTTGTAAAGAACAGATCATGTCAAACCAAACTGATAGCTTTCTTTGATAGGATAATGAGCCTTGTGGATAAGGCAGAAACGGTAGATGTGGTATACCTAGACAATAGTAAGGCATTTGATATGGTCTCGCATGATATTCTTACCAATAAACTAGGCAAATACAACTTAGATGGGGCTACTATAAGGTGGGTGCAAACCTGGCTGGATAACCGTACTCAGAGAGTAGTTCTTAATGGTTCTCAATCCTGCCAGAAACGTATAAGTAGTGGGGTTCCGCAGGAGTCTGTTTTGGGACCAGTTCTGTTCAATATCTTCACCAACAATTTAGATATTGGCAGAGAAAGAACACTTACTAAGTTTGCAGATGATACCAAAGCTAGAAGGGGTTGCAACTGCTTTGGAGGATAGGGTCAAAATTCAAAATGATCTGGACAAATTGGAGAAATGATCTGAGGTAAGTTAAATCAAACAGGATTCTGGGATTCATTAACACGTGCGTTGTGAACAAGACACGAGGCATCATTCTTCTATTCCACTCTGCGCTGGTTAGGCCTCATTTGAAGTATTGTGCCCAGTTCTGGGCACTGCATTTCAAGAAAGATGTGGAGAAATTGGAAACGGTCCACAAAAGAGCAACAAGAATGATCAAAGGTCTAAAGAACATGATCTATGAAGAAAGGCTGAAAGAATGGGGACATGATAGTGGTTTTCAGGTATCCAAAAGGGTGTCATAAAGAGGAGGGAGAAAACTTGTTCTTTTTGGCCTCTGAGGATAGAACAAGAAGCAACAGGCTTAAACTGCAGCACGAGAGGTTTTTAGGCTGGACATTAGGAAAAAGTTCCTAACTGTCAGGATGGTCAAACACTGGAATAAATTGCCAAGGGAGGTTGTGGAATCTCCATCTCTCGAGATATTTAAGAACAAGTTAGATAAATGTCTATCAGGGATAGTCTAGACAGTACTTGGTCCTGCCATGAGGGCGGGGGGGGTTGGGGGGAAATTCAATGACCTGTCAAAGTCCCTTCCAGTCCTAGCATTCTATGATTCTGTGAAATTAACTCATTATTTATTAAGAATGAGGCGTTGCCTCTGAAACCCATCAAACTAACTTTAATTCAGCACAAAATTAATATGAATGATCCCCTGGAAAAAAAATTCTTGTTATTTTTTAGCAGCTGATCATGACAAGTAAATGATCTATACATATATTATCCTCTGTGGTAAAACCGAGAAAGGATATAGGTTATAAAAAGACTCATTAGGGTTAGAATCTTGCCAACAATCATCAAGAAACATCATCTGTATGTCCTCAGCTGCAGATAAATTGTCAACTTCACTGACTAAATAATAAAAGGATCATGTTTGCTTGTACACAAAGTACACTCTATATCTTAACAATTTCAGCAAAGAACATCAGAACATGTTTAACTTTAAGACAGAAATTAATGGGACAACTCACATTCTTGTAGTTAAACCAATGTTTAAGTGCTTCATTGACTAGAGAAGGCCTTCCATGCTTACAGTTCAGCATGTGCTTATGTGGTTTGCTGAGTCAAGGCCCAGCGTTAGTAAACTAAAATATTTTACATATTTATTAATTTTGCATGTGTGACTCAAATATAGTGGTCAACAGTGACACCTAGTGGCAATCATTGAAAAAAATACACAAACCAGTAACAGTGAATAGTAACAGAGAAGGAGCCGTGCTAGTCTCTACACTATCAAAACAAAAAGCAGTCAAGTAGCACTTTAAAGACTAGCAAAATAATTTATTACGTGAGCTTTCGTGGAACAGACCCACTTCTTCAGACCACAGCCAGACCAGAACAGACTCAATATTTAAGACACAGAGAACCAAAAACAGTAAGCAAGGAGGACAAATCAGAAAAAAAAATGATCAAGGTGAGCAAATCAGAGAGTGGAGGGGTGGGGGAGGAAGGTCAAGGATTAGATTAAGCCAAGTATGCAGACGAGCCCCTTTAGTGACTCAGAAAGTTCACATCCCGGTTCAAACCACGTATTATTGTGCCGAATTTGAATATAAAAGCCAGCTCAGTTGCAATTTTTTTTCTTTAATTGGACTTGTATTGTATCCTTCTACTGGATCACTTGGTTCATGGGAAAGGAGGAGATTTTTTACCTTCTGAGACTGAATTGGAAATCAATGACATTATAAACACAGCAAAACATTCCATAAGTTTAAAAGAGTAATTTACTCAAATATACAGCATTAGAGAAGAGATCTAATTTCTATTTATTGAAGAGGTTCAAAAACTGCCAAAGTGACCATCTGATTCTGTAGTTCAAGTCCTCAAATCAATTTCCACCTAATGAGAAAACAGCTTCTATAGTCTTGGACCTTAATCTGTTCCTTAGAGACTACTAGGAAAACAAAAATATTGATTTGTTCAATAAAGGTTTCTAAGCTCTGTTGTTCATATGAACAGTAGGAATAAATTTAGCTAATTCTAATATCCCAATAAAGGTTTTGGAGTTATCAGCTGCTTCTTGTTTTTCATGTCATTTTACTGGAATCAAAATACATAAATTTTATACTTTGTATTTTGACACTATTTATGAATTTATCACTGTTTTTAAGATTTTCAAACACATCCTAAAACTGTCATTAACAGAATGTGTACAATAAAACATTCTGTATTATAATAAATTTGGGAAATTTTAAAAATCCACTTTTCAGTACAGGGTGTATCTCTGCAGATATAGAAAGAAAATAAAAAACCATCCTGACCACAAATGTCATAGCAATTCATTTAAATTTTCTGGTTAGTATATATATAGTTGAGACTAATATCTCCAGACCCTTTAATAACAAGATTCATAAGGAATCTGTCAGAAACTCTCATCCATCTTGCCTTGATAGGATTCTGGTAACTATGACGTTTTTTACATTATTCTGCTTTGGAATCCTCAAACATCCTTTTTTATCATTCTCTCCCCCATTCTATACCTTAGCTATTTAAAACAAAAAATATGCATATAGAATTATTTGCAACAGACATAATAAACAATTTCCTAGTGGAAAAAGAACTCCAACCATCTTCTAGGTGAAGAGTCTCAATCTCTGCTAAAAGTAAATCTGTCATTTTATAAACATCCAGAATAAAGAACCTAGAATGGGCAAAAGTAACTGCTGTATTATGAATAAGCTGGAAGAAATAGGGTAATACAGAGCATTATATAAGTAATTCCTACAAAGTGACTTCTGTTTCCATATTTCTTAGAATGTTCCTCTCAACCTGAAACTGTTGAAATTGCTCCCTATCCTCACAGTAATCCTTGAGCATAGCCACTGGAACAGAGACTTGTGAGACAGTGGTAGTTGATATCTGTTACCTATATAATTATAGGACTGCAGACTACATCGTGTATTAGATCTGTAATTTTTATTAAACCTTTTTCTGTCCAACATTTTCTTAAGCCTGGAGTTGGCCTTGATCCTGATATATGGGGTGTCCCATAGCAGCACACAGAGAATTAGTAAGATAGGCTGCCATGCTCATTTTACTTAATTGAAGGATGCCCCTGCCCTCATCCTCCCACCTGAGAAGCAAAGATTGGCATTTTCCCAGAAGAGTGTGGGTAGCTCCTAACATCATTTTTTATACCAGTCTAGGAATTATCCTGTTACAGTAATTTATCTTAGTTTGAAGGGAAAACAAACCAAACACCTCAATTTTCACTCTCTTTGAATGTTAAAGTTGGAATATTGCTTTGGTCTCATTGGCTTCTCTGAAAAGTGACTACTAACGAATCCATCCTCGTCAGTCCCATTATTAGGGTAACCACATCCTCCCTGGCTGGCAGAAAAGAAGAGAGAGAACCAAACTGCATTGATTTGCTTTTTGAAATCTCAGGCCAAAATGTATAGAGAGCTATTGAGGGAAACAAACTTGCAATAAGGTGTTAGATAATACATATATACATCTCCACTCCCCATGATTATTAAGGCTCTTGTGTGATGAAAAAGGTTTCTTATATAAATGGCACAAAGCTATATATTTGAGAAGAAGAGTAAAGGAGAAGCCTTGAAAGGGAATGAGCTAATGAGAAGTCATTGTTGGGCAGATATTCATTTTAGCTATTTCTGTTTTCCCCAGTAAGGATGAAGGAAAAGATGCCACCTCTCCACATCACATAATATATATTGCATATTTAAGGGAACAATTTTGGGATGAATAGGTCAAATTTAAAAACCTAAATGAGTCATTTTCTTGCATATATGAAATAGAGAATGCTAACACTGAGAAGGATCTGGTCTCTTTGATATATCCATTGTTTGTGACCTATACCAGTCAGTGCAAAAACAAGAAACCTTTCCACAAAACAGAACTAATTTCAATAATGGGTAATGTGAACATCCATCCCATTTTGGGTGGGACAGCCCCGTATTTCGGGCGCCAGCCCAGCGTCCTGATTTATTTTGCCAAAGGGGCTAACTGGGGTAAGTTCTGGAGTCAGGGGGGCAGTTGGGGAGGGTTAAACCTGGTGCTGGGTTGGGACCGTGGGAGGTGGGTGGGCGGGATGGGGGCCTAAGCCTGTGGTGGGTTAGGGCGGTAGGGGGGCAAGAGGTGGAGTTGAGCCAGAGCGCGGGGGATTGAACCAGGGCACAGGTGGTTCGAACCCAAGGGATGGGGGCTGAACTGGAGCTGCACGTGGGGAGTTTGAACTGGGACAGGAGGATGGAACTGGAGCTGCACGCAGGTGGTTTGAAGCAGGGCAGGTGGGGTTGAGCTGGGGCAGGAGCATGGAACTGGGGCCATGTGCGAGGGATCTGAACCAGGGCGGGGGTGGGGTTTGAACTGGAGCTGCACGCAGGGGCATGAACCAGGATGGGAGGATGGAACCGGGACTGCATGCAAGAGGTCTGAAGCAGGGTGGGGAGAGGGGTTGAACTGGAGCCACACATGGGGGGGCAGGTTGAGCCACAGCCACGGGTCACAGTTGGTGAGCTGGCAGGGGGCTTGAACCAGGGCCAGGGAGGTTGAGCTGGAGTCACACCTGAGAGGTAATGAGCTAGAGCCTGAGGTAGAGGTGAGGGTGGGGGGTGATCAGGAGCTATGCACCGGTGGTGAGCAGAGCTTGTGGGAGGAGGGCTGAGTTAGGGCCATGCAGAGGCGGTGGGGCTCACCCAGGGCCACGGTGCGGGGAGAGAGTTAAGCACAACTGGAAATCGCACATTTCCAGGGTTTACTGGAGGAATTGCTAAGAGCAAGTTCGCGTACTTTGGGTTCATGTATTTTGACACCTTACTGTAAGTTACTGTAACAGCATAATTCCTGAACTGGTATTAAAAACGATTTTCCTTCACTTAGTACCAGTCTACAAACAATTTCCATAGGAAAGTCCTGTACAGATTACCTTGATAAGAGAACACCTGGCAGTAGAAGGTTCATCTACGTCCTGAGAAAGTGAAGGATGATTGTGGAAAGTGCATCTGACCATCTGAAGAGAATATGGAATCACATATAGAAGGACAGAACAGAGGAAGGGGAAAATTAGATTCTTACCTGAACATATGGCTGCTCTATACTATTGTTCATATATGAAAAGAGCATTGTGAAGATAATGCTGCAATAAAATATTGGTTGTGAAGCTCCCTTCCCACTCCAGTGCTTCCACAAAGACTGAAGAAAAATTATTCAAAATGAATACACTTGCAGTCCAGCTATATTTACCAGATATGTCATGTACCATAGTAGATGCATAAGAAGTAGGGTAATATGCCACATGTAATAGTGATCAATGGCTTGATGTCTGGTTGGCAGTTGGTATCAAATGGAGTACACCAGGGGTTGGTCCTGTGACCAGTTTTATTTAACATCTTCATTAATGATCTGGATGATGGGTTGGTTTGAACCATTAGCAAGTTCATGGATGACACAAAGCGGGCTGGAGAGGTATATATGCTGGAGGGCAGGCATAGGATACAGAGGGACCTAAAGAAATTGGAGGACTGAGCCAAAAGAAATCTGATGGCGGTTTAACAAGGACAAATGCAGAGTCCTACACTTACATTGGAAAAATCCCGTGTAATGCTACAGGCTCGGGACAAACCATCTCAGCGGCAACTGTGCAGGAAAGAACTAGGAAATTACAATAGACAAGAAGCTGGATATAAATCAACAGCTTGCTCTTGTTGCCACATTTGGCTGCATTAGAAGGGGCACTGCCAGCAGTCTGAGGGAAGTGACTATTCTCTTGCATTTAACACTGGTGAAACCATCTCTGGAATATTGTGTCCAATTTTGGGCCCCCTTTACAGAAAGGATGTGGACAAACTGGAGACAATCCAGGAAAAGGTATTGAAAATTATTAGGGAGCTGGAGTGCATGACTCATGAGTCTGAGAGAATTTGCTTTATTTACTCTGCAGATGAGAAGAAGGTGTTGTAAGCACTTAGGAGGACAAGATTAGAATTCAGAACAACCTTGCCAAATATCTGGTCTAATAAAGTAATTCACTTAGGAAGTTAAAAACAAATGCTCATTTACAAAATGAGGAAAAACTGTCTAAGAGGGCACACTACTGGAAAGGACCTGAGGTTATAACTGATACCAAATACAATGTATACATATGAAAAACATACATTCACAGAAATATTAGATAAGAATGACATGCAAAAAGCTATGGTCACAGTAAACCACCTGCCTAGCCATTGTCAAGTTTTGGGCGACAAAATAGCAGAGGAGAGGTGGTAAGCCAGAGTAAGATTTGTAATTGAAAAAATTGTGGAAGTCCTTTTGCATCCCAGTTTTTGGGTACCCTGGAAACTAACAATATAACTTATCTTTCTTGCAGAGTCATGTTACCATATGCTTCTACAGGATACTGAAGAAATATTACTACAAGAATCAGCTCATCTTTTACTGAGACAATGTTAGAATCCTTATTTGAAGAGAGAAAATAAAAGCAATTACCATACAGAGAAAAAGTTAATAAAACTGCTGCAAATGCTAGAAAAAAGGATCACAATAGTACATGTCATTTTGTATTAGTATTTTCTTACAGTTACAGTACGTAAGCATGTCTGGCATCTGGACAATTCTAAACACAGTAATGAAAGGTAATCTGATCTTAGCAAATTAAATACAGTTCAAACAGTGATTATACCATTTACTTCTAGTAAATTCCTTAATTACATTTGTCAAATTTTATTAGGTTTTCCGACAATAAATTTATTAAACACAAGATACTTCTTTGGCCACGGGGGGAGGTCTTTCATAACAGCATCCCATCAAGTTACCTTATTAAAAGATTTAAACTCCTTAAAGTGGTTCAGAAAACGTAATAACCAATACTTTTGCCTCGGACAGAGACTGTCAGTTCTTCTGTTCCTGTGCTAGGTGAGGGAAAGAACAGGAAGTAGATGGTTGTAAGTCAGATTTGTGCCTCCCTAATTCTGGACCCAGCCCCCAGTGCAAGGTAAAAGTAAACATCTGTTCAAAATGGCTCTGACTTGTATGAACTGTAGTGCCAATTTAGGCTAGCTAAAATTAAGCAAGCTCCAGCCTAACCACATCCTTCTCATAGGTAATCCCAGCAACAACTAGGAAGAAAACAGAACAGAGCCACTGCATTTTCTTTATGATGACTATAGAGCTCCATTTTAACGTGGTTTTTCTTCAGCGACCTTTTTGTCTCCCTTTACCCTTCTGTGTATGATACTGTGAATTTCAACTGTCTCTACTATAATAAATACTTACCTACCATTAAGCATAAGGAGTTAACTCTATTTCAATTATTTGACATTGGACCATAAACATATCATTCAATTGTCATAGCATAATTGTATAACTTTATTGGGACCAGCTGATTTTAAAAACGTTTACACACAAGTTCCTTGTTCTGTAAATGAATGGCTTCCAATCCCACATGAGACTAAAGAATTATGGAGAACAGCTTTTTCTTATCTTTCAGACCCACTATTAGAAGAGGCTTTCAAAACCACATTTCATCAAAAGAATGACACGTGTCACAATTTTTAATGTGTTTATCTTCAGAGTATTCATCCTATGATGTAGGGAGGTATATCACTGTACATGAAAGGTTCAACAAGATGCTTCTTTCACAATATCCACAAGGTGTCACCATTGTTTAAAAAATGCCATACACAATGTGCTATTGGATGTTCTTCTCATCTGAATCAAATAAAGATTTTTGTAATAATTTGACAAATTGGTCCAAATAATATCGTCAAATAATATACATATGGATTGAACAAACTAAACAAAAGAGGATGTGCAAGCAAGAGATACAGGAAGTTATTTCTAATAAGGATAAAAATTAGGGATTTGCAATGAATAAAGCAATATCCTTTACAGGTATTCAGGAAATGACCAAATATTTCAAGTGCTAGATTAAACAGGAGGGACTTGCAAATGCCAGCTTAGTTAGAACATCCTGAAAAGGTTTATGCACTGCAGAAAAGAGCATTTAGAAATCATCATCGTCATCAACAACCACCACAACCACCACCATGGGCTCAAGTGCCCGTTGGTGTCTGATGCCGCCCTCACTATTGCCTTGCATCTTTCCCTGTCCAGTGTGGAATGGCTTAGTTTTTGTAGACTAGTTCTGCACCAATCTACTACATCATCTACAAATCCTCTGTGGGATCAGTACGTTATGCTGAATACCAGGTTCTTGACTTCTCGTTCATTCTGCAGATATACCTGAAGAGCTGTAACTTCTGTTGCATAACTGTCTGCAGTAGGTCCTCTGTCGGCTGTGTTTTCCTATATAAATTCCTCATTGGTGACCTTCTGCATCCATCTTATTCTCAGGATATTTCTAGAACAACTCCTTTTGAATACCAATATCATTCCTTTGAATCTTTCATTACCACCCATGTCTCACATATGTGCAACATGCTGCTGAATACACATTTTCAAGACGCTCCACTTCATTACTAAGCTAATCACTTTGCTTTTCCAGATCTTTTCCATTGCCTTCAAACTCAGTATCGCTTTCACAATACTAGTTACTATTCCCTTCTTACAATCTAGCTCATGTGAAGTTGCTCCCAAGATACGTGAACTCCTTCATGTTCTCTATTTTGATCCCATCTACACTGGTCTTCCTTCCTATTTCCTTACCTCCAAAAACCATTGTCTAAGTTTTATCCATGTTCATAATCAGTATGTACCACTTCCCTTCTTCATTTAGCACTTGAACCATTCTCGCTAGCTTCTCATCTTCCTCAATAAAATAACTATATCATCCGTGAACCTCACATTCTTAATTCTCATGCCTTGCACCGATATCCCTTCTGCCTCTTCCTTGATCTTGTCCATTGCTCCCTCCAGATGTGTGATGAAGATACTCGGCAATTTTGGATCTCCTTGTCTCATAACTCTATTTGTTCTAAACCAACTTCCCAACTCTCCGCACATTCTCACTGCTGCCTCCACATTGTCATTTATAACCTTCAACAACCATGTCAGTCTGCTATCCACTCCATATGAATCCAACACTGCACAAGTTACTTTCAGAAGGCATTTGACAGTATAGATCAAAAAATCGATAAAGCAACTGTAGATGTTCTTGTTCTTTCATCGAGCTTTCCCCACTATTAATCTTAGTGCCGATATATGCCACATGATACTGCTATCTTTCCTGAATCCCACTTGTTCATCTGCTAGATGTTTTTCTATTTCTGATCTCAGTCTCTCCATCAGTATCATCATCAGCACCTTGCCTAGATGACTCATTAGGGCAATCATTCTGTAGTTCTTGCATTCCAACACACTTCCTTTCCTGTGTATTGTTACTAGCACAGACCTTGTCCTTTACTTAGGTGCCTTCCCTTCTTTCCATGCTATAATTACATAGTCAGTGTACTTCCTGAATCCTACTTTCTCCACCATATTTGATCATCTCTCCCATGATATTTCCAGAGATCCTGTTGTTGTTTAGTCGTTTCAATGTTCTTTCTACTTCATCCTTTGAAATATCAGACTTGTTCTCGAAGCTCAGCAGGGATCTCTCTTTCAGTTCTTCGATCAGTCTCTCTGACACACTCCAAATGTGCTTGGTACAGATCAGTGCAATATCTTGTCCATCGCTGCATAAAGAAAGGTTACTCACCGTAGTAACGGTGGTTCTTCGAGATGTGTCCCCGTGGGTGCTCCACATTAGGTGTCGGGCTCGCCCGGCGCCGCAGATCGGATCTTCCAAGCAGTTTCTGCCGGACCGCGCATGCGCCGGTGCGCGCCGCTCCCCCGCGCGCTCCCGGCCATGTGCGCGATCCGGTCCCCGCCAGTTCCTTGACCAACCGCCTCGGATGCTCCTGCAAAACACTAAACAGAGATCCGGAGCGGGGAGGATGGGCGGGTAGTGGAGCACCCACGGGGACACATCTCGAAGAACCACCGTTACTACGGTGAGTAACCTTTCTTTCTTCTTCGAGTGTCCCCGTGGGTGCTCCACATTAGGTGACTACCCAGCAGTAACCCAAGATAGGAGGTGGGTAATCGGATTATGTGCAGCTTGTCCCCGAGAGGACCGCTGCCAAGAGACGGGTATCCTCTTGGAATACCCTGTGAAGGGCGTAATGTTTGGCGAAGGTGTCACAGGATGACCAGGTCGCCACTCTGCAAATGTCTTTTAGCGCAACGCCCTTGAAAAAAGGCTGTTGATGCTGCCACCGCCCTAGTGGAATGAGCCCTGGGCGTGGCCAGTAAAGGAGTCTTTTTGAGTTTGTAGCACATTTTTATGCAAGATACGATGTGCTTAGAGATTCTCTGCGAAGAGAGACATTCTCCTTTTGATTTGGGAGCGATAGAGACTAGGAGCCTATCCGTTCTCCGGAAGGACTTGGTCCTGTCCATATAGAAAGCTAGCGCCTGCTCACGTCCAGGAGGTGTAGGCGCACCTCTTTGTTAGAGTTATGAGGCTTTGGATAAACAAGGGTAACAATAGGTTCGTTAGTATGAAACTCAGAAAGAAACTTTAGGAACAAAGGCTGGATGCAGCCGTATGGTTACCGCCTCCTTGGAAAAACAGCGCAGGGCGGCGTTGCCATAACTGCCTCAAGCTCGCTCACCCTGCGAGCCGACGTGATTGCGAGAAGAAAGGTCGTCTTCATCATAAGGAGGCGGAGGGAAACCGTGGCCAAAGGCTCAAACGGTGGTCCCCTTTTCGCATTAAGCACCAGGTCCGAGTTCCACAGAGGTGGAAGCGGTTTCTGAGGGGGGTATAGGCTTACCAGCCCTTTGAAGAACCTGGTAACCATGGGATGGGCGAACACCGTGTGCCCTTCCTCTTCGTGTCTGAACACCAAAATGGCGGCCAGGTGGACCTGAAACGAGGATAGCGAGAGTCCTCCTCTCTTGAGGTCCAGTAAATACTCTAATATCACAGCCATAGGCACCGAAAGGGGGCTAGCTGTTTGGTAGAACACCATGCCGTAAAGCGAGTCCATTTCTGCTTGAAGGTCTTCCTGGTGGAAGTCCTCCTGCTACTTTCTAGGACTTGCTGCACTTCCTCCGTACATGTGCTCTCTAGGGAGCTGAGCCATGGATTAACCACGTTTGTAGTCGCAGGCTTTGGGGGTGCGGATGCACTATGGACCCCTGGGCTTGCGTGAGCAGATCCCGCGCCACCGGAGGGGACATCGGTGGCCGGTCCGACATGCGCAGGAGTAGGGGGAACCATTGCTGTCGATCCCACGTTGGGACTATCGGGATCATTCAGGTTCCTTCCCTCCTGGCTTTCTGCAACACTTTGTGGATGAGCACTGTGGGAGGGAAAGCGTAAAGCAGGGGGCCCCTCCATGAGATCGCGAAGGCATCCCTCAGGGACCCCCGTCCCAGTCCTGCCCTGGAGCAGAATCGTGGGCACTTCTTGTTGTGCTGAGTAGCAAACAGGGTCTATCTGGGGAAAAACCCCATGCGTGGAAAAATCGGTTGCAGCAGATCGGGACGGATCTGCCACTCGTGCGTGAGTGCGAAACGCCTGCTCAGCTGGTCTGCCTTCACATTGCGAGCGCCTGGTAAGTACGAGGCTTTCAAGGTTACATTGTTGGCGATGCAGCAGTTCCACAACCGGACTGCTTCTATACATAAGGCACGGGACCGAGCTCCTCCTTGCCGATTTATATAAAACATGGTGGAGGTATCGTCTGTACTGATCCCGACTACCTTGCCTTTCAGTTGGTCTCGAAAGTGTCTGCAGGCGTTGAACACTGCTTTGAGCTCCAGTATATTTGTGTGCAGTGACTGCTCCATAGAGGACCACAGCCCTTGCGTCACCTCTTCGCCCATGTGTGCTCCCCACCCTATGAGGGGGGCATCTGTAGTAAGAAAAACCAATACGTGTGGTTGGTGGAAGGGTACCCTTGTAAGCAGGTTCTCGGGGTTTACCCACCATTGCAGGGATTTGCGCACCTCCGTTGTGGGCGACGCCATCCTGTGAACAGTGTGTGCTGCCGGTTTGTATACGCTCGCCAGCCAATGCTGCATGCTGCGCATGTGTAACCTGGCGTTCTGTTCTACGAAACGTTGCTGCTGCCATGTGGCCCAGCGGCTGTAAGCACGTCAGAACCGGCACCATAGGGCTGAAGGTGAAGCCTTGCGCGAGGGAGCCGATGGCCCGAAAGCGAGTCTCTGGTAGATACGCCCTCGCTGTAATAGAATTTATGCGTGCCCCTACGAACTCTATGTCCTGTGCGGGGTCTGTCTTTGATTTTGTCAGATTGATAAGCAGGCCGAGCGAAGAGAACGTGCCTGCTGTGACACATATTATGCGTAGTACCTCCTCCTTTGAGGCCCCTTTGAGTAGGCAGTCATTCAGATACTGGAATATAAATACCCCCTGTCTGTGCAGGTAGGCTGACACCACTGCCAAGGTCTTGGTGAAGACTCTGGGGGCTGAGGAGAGCCCAAACGGTACGACCTTGTAAGTCAAGGGCTGCGAACCAATCTCCATCGTCTAGTGCCGTAAGGATGGAGGCGTTTGTGATCATCCGAAAACGTTGCTTGCGCAGGTACCGGTGAGGCCTCGAAAATCTAAGATGGACCTCCCCGTGAGGAAGTACCTCGAGTAGAACCCTCTCCCTTGCAGTTGCTCCGGCACTCTTTCCACTGCCCCTACGAGCATGAGATGGTCTACCTCCTGCTTGAGCCTCGCTACATGGGAGGTCTCCTGGAGGTGGGGCCCCGGGTGGAGGTCATGGCGGTGGGAGCAACTGGGAGGGGATGGCGTACCCCGTGGCTATGATCTCCAGCACCCATGTGTCTGTGGTGATCCTTTGCCATTGGTTATAAAATGGTCGGATGATGGCCTTGAGCACTGGTTTCGTGCCCTCTGGAAGCGAGTCCATGAGGGAGGTCAACCTAATGTGGTTGTTGAAATTATGGTTCGCTAGATGCGCTGCGTAATTTGCCATTGGCAACAGTAGCGTGGAGGAGGAGTAGACCTTTCTGCCCAACAGCTCTAGCTTTTTGGCATGTTTGTTTATTCCCCCACGTTGCGACGACTCCACCACCAAAGAATTTGGTTGTGGGTGGCTGAACAGGAACTCCATGCCCTTCGTGGGCACGAAGTATTTATTTATTTTCGCTCTTTTGTGGACAGGCGGAATAGTCGCAGGAGTCTGCCATATCATAGTGGCAGACTCCAAGATTGCGTCATCAGCGGTATGCTATTTTGGAGGAGGCCGGAGGTCTCAGATTTTTGAGGAGCTTATGGTGTTGTTCTTGCACCTTTGCTGTCTGGAAGCCTTGCGTGAAGGCCACCCTCGTAAAACAGCTCTTGGAACTGTTTGAGATCGTCCGGAGGATGGACGCCCCCCGGGGCCGTAGCCTCATCCGGGGAGGAAAGCGAGGAACCGCTGGGGTACGTCTTTCTGGACCCTTCCGGTTCCTGCTGATGATGGTACACCCTCTCACTAGAGGTGTGCGAGGAAAAATCTCGGGGTTCCATAACCAGTCCCCCCTGAGATGCTTAAGTCTCTGTCCCCGGTCACAATTGCCCTCGGGGGTACGAGATCGTTCGTAGGGATCTTTCCCTAGTAGATTGCCGATGGTGTCTATGCCCTGCGTGGTAGGGGCGACCACGGCAGTATAAGCACTGGTCTTGGGAAGGTGACCTAGACCACTCCCTTGGTGCATACGCTTTGCGTCTGGGGGAGGGAGACCGTCGAGACCCTGGAGAGGTGGTCCCAGCCAGGGTGAGGCTGGTTGCAGAAATGGAGAAGGGGGCTCCGGGTAGGCCAAGGGGGGGGGGACCCCTGCCTTCTAGTTGGAGTCTGCAACATAGCGGAGGGCTGTGAGAAAGCAACTACACAGCCCTGTGCGGAGAGGGGCTGCAATGCCTCCTCTTGTGTGCAGTCTTCCCCCTCCCTTGAGGAGGTAACTCCGCCCCTGACATACAGGGGATCCCGGCCCCGTCCGCACCGAGCTCAGCACACTCGAAGTCGGTGCCGCATGTGCGGTGTCCTTCGGTGCCGGCAGGCTGCGTGCCTGCGCGCTCTGCACCGCCGGTTTTCCGGGGGTCGGTGGTACCGGCGCTTGTTTAGCCGCCGCCCTGCCTACGGTGCGGGGCGGCTGGCTGATTATCGAAGGGTGAGCCGCTTGCACGTGGCTCTCCGTGCCGCCGCCGATCAGCTGTTGCTGCGGCTGGGGGCTGCTCGCTCCTCCCGTCCCGCTCGTTGTTGCTGCCGGCAGGGATCGGGCTGGGGGGCATACAGGGCATTCCGGCGTCCACACCAAGCTCGGCACGCTCAAGGGCGGTGCCGCACGTGCGGTGTCCTCCAGTGCCGGCAGGCTACGTGCCTGCGCTCTCTGCACCGCCGGTTCCCCAGGGGTCGGTGCCGCTGCCCGCGGTGCCGCTGGTACCAGCGCTTGTTTAGCCGCCGCCCTGCCTGCGGTGCGGGGCGGCTGGCTGATTATCGGAGGCTGAGCTGCTTCCACGTGGCTCTCCGTGCCGCCGCCGATCAGCTGTTGCTGCGGCTGGGGGCTGCTCGCTCCTCCCGTCCCGCTCGCTGTTGCTGCCGGCAGGGATCGGGCTGGGGAGCATACAGGGGATTCCGGCCCCGTCCGCACCGAGCTCGGCACGCTCGAGGGCGATGCCGCATGTGCGGCGTCCTCCGGTGCCGGCAGGCTGCGTGCCTGCGCGCTCTGCACCGCCGGTTCCCCGGGGGTCGGTGCCGCTGCCTGCGGTGCCGCCGGTACCGGCGTTTGCTTAGCCGCCGCCCTGCCTGCGGTGCTGGGCGGCTGGCTGAGTATTGGAGGCTGAGCCGTTTCCACGTGGCTCTCCGTGCCGCCGCCGATCAGCTGTTGCTGCGGCTGGGGGCTGCTTGCTCCTCCCGTCCCGCTCGCTGTTGCTGCCGGCAGGGATCGGGCTGGAGATACTTTCCTCCGTTTCTGCGCTGATGGAGTGAGGGAGGCAGCTTTCCTTTTAAGGGCCCCGGAGGGTCCCTCCTGCTGCGGCCGCTCCGGCGCTTCTGGCTGGAGGGCCTTATCAAGAAGCAGCATTTTTTTTTTTTTTTTTTTTTTTTTTTTTTTTTTCTCTTGTTTTAAAGCCTGAAGAGGACATTGTTGGTGAGTCTTTGAGTTTTTAAGTGGGTACTTAGCACCTTCTTTGTGCCGTTTTCCCCGTCCGATGGTCTGCCTTAGCAGGAGGGCTGATAGCCCTAGCTCCTGGCCTCCGGCGCTTGTTACTGGGACTGGCTGAGCTGTCCCTCTCCTAGCTTGTTCGTTGTTTTTTTTTTTTTTTTTTTACAAAATAACAACCGGCTAGCTTATAGTAGCCTAAGTGCCTGAAAAAAACTTTAAGAAAAAACAGATAAAGTCGTTGAATACACTACTTGGCCTTAGCCTAGTTGGATTCCGTCTGCAGCCGACGGCGGTTAAGAGGAACTGGCGGGGACCGGATCGCGCACATGGCCGGGAGCGCGCGGGGGAGCGGCGCGCACCGGCGCATGCGCGGTCCGGCAGAAACTGCTTGGAAGATCCGATCTGCGGCGCCGGGCGAGCCCGACACCTAATGTGGAGCACCCACGGGGACACTCGAAGAAGAACCTTCTCCTTGTTCATGAGCACCTCCTCGTTGATCACCATCTGCTTCTGCTGCCACTTCCTATTAATATTCTAATCATTTTATACTCCTCCTTGGTCTTACACTCACAGTAATACCTTGTATAGCTTCACACTGCTCCTCTAACCTTTTTGCCTTATCCATTCTGTCTGCTTTCCTTACCTCATTGCATTTCACTCTGTATTGCTGTTTTACCCATTCAGAAACATCCCTTCTGATCTTCAATGCCCTCTTCTCTTGGACCAACTTCAATGTCTCCTGCAGAGTCCACTTCTTATTGATCTTCTCTTCTTCCAGGACAGTCTGGTCAGTTGCCTCTTCTATTGCCACAGCTCTCTCTTCAATGGTCTTACCTAGGTCTTTCTCTGTGCCCACATTCCTGATCTTCTCTTCCGGCGCTGCTCTGTATGCATTCCCCGTTTCTTCCTCACCCAGCCTTGCCACATCTCTTCTTTAACTGTGTCTTATGCATTCTCTTGTGTTTCATCTTGATGTACGCAATCACTAGACTGTGGTCCAACTCTATATCTGCTCCTTGGAAAGTTCCGCACTGTTGTACTGATGTTACCCATCTTCTTCTTCTATTCAAGATCATATGTATCATGTTCTTGGACTTCCCATTGTTCAATTGCCATGTCCACTTCTTACCATCCTTTTGTTGGAATTTCGTGTTGCAGATCACCATCTCATGCTCCGAAACAAAACTCCAGTAATTTCTCACCTCATTACTTTCTTCATATCCAAACCTTCCCATGACACACTCTCAATCTTCATTATCTGTTCCAACCTTCGTATTCTAACCTCCTCTGATTAGCAGCATATCTCTTCACTATCTCCTCCAGCATCTTTGCCAAGTCATTATAGGATAGCTCAATCTCTTCCTCCACACTGTGCGATGTGGGTTCATACACCTGAATGACTGATGTTGAATAGTTTCACTTTGAATCTCACTACCATCATTCTCACACTCACCGGTTTGTACCCTAACAATACTCCTCTAACTCTTTTGCTAAGAAGGAATCTGACTCCTTCCCCATGCTTCATTTCATGCCCTGAACAAATGACTTTGCAACTGCACATCTCTCCCAACTCCATCCATTGCATCTCTGCCAGTCAAAGTATATTGCATCAGTATCTCTCCATCTCCTTTTGAAGCAAGTCTAACTTTCCAGTCACCCACAATGTTCGGATGTTCCACGTTCCAATTGATAGTATACGTGCTACTTGTAATTTTCTTTCGGTAGCCAACTTATCAACCCAACCCTGGTCACTTGATTGGTATTGTGGACCTTGCTTATCTGGGCAATGTCCGAGATGACATCTTTTATCAGTTAGTCATACTGGCATCAGATTTCATTCATATTGTCGTTTTATGATCAGCACATAGTCACTCATCTGACCAACCCTCCTCCTTTGTCCAGGCTTGGGACTGGCAGGAAACCCTTTGATGCTTCATGGCAGAGTTCATTTAGAAATAGAAAATGATAAAACAAAATATTGTGCTGTGCTTCCTTTTAAATACCACTAGGTTAAAGGAATGGTAGAAAGAAGTGTTGGGGCATTAAAGAAAACCCAACTCTTCTGCAACCTGACTTGGACTGCAAGAATGAACCTGGGTGCTTCCTTTTATATGCATTGTCATTAATAAAGATTCTACAGGCCTCGGGAATATCTCTGCCAACCGATCATGTCTTCAGATCATGCCCTGGATGATCCCAGTTTCACTCCACACCCTTAAATAGACTAACAGAGCAACATGCATTGATATTTAAAAAACAGTATTGTGTTTCATTCCTAGAAGGAAATTAATACATCTCATTCTTTCTTAGGTATATTAGCAGAGTTCTAACTGAAGTACAATCAATAAATTATATATGTCACTCAAGTAACACAGATCACCAATACACAGGACCAAACCAAGAGTATATGTAGTAATTTTAAACATTCGTTTTCAGGAGCAAAACAGAAATCGAAAACAGAAAGAAGCTAATCCTGATAGTCTAAAGCCCTCTTAACAAACCTAAGGGTAAAATTTTTAAAATTACCTAAGTGACTTAGGAACCTATGTCCCATTTCCATAAGTGAATTACACACATTTAGAAGTATAAAACACTGATTTTCTATGGAAAAAGATAATTAAGAAAGAGAAAAAAAACAAAAGGATTCATAAGGGTTAAAAAAACATGAACAAAAAGGAAAATTAGGCTAAAGAGAGGGCTGTCTTTAAAGATGCTTAATATATTACATTTTAAGGGACTCATTTTTTATAACACCTATCTACTCAGGGTGGCAATCTCTCCGTTTAGCAGTGACTAGGCCAGCTGGAGAGAGACCCTGAAATAGTCTTGGCTAAGACATGTGTCTCGGCTCATATGGTGGATTTGACTCAAGAGCATGGGTGGGCAACTACAGGCCACGAGTGGCATCCCCAGGTTGGGTCATCAGCCCACTTTACCAGCTTAACACTTCACTTGGAGGGCAGGGCCAGGGGTGTGCCCGGCACCCTGGCCTGCTATACAATTTCCCATACCCAGATGTAGCCCTCAAGCCAAAAAGTTTTCCCACCTCTGCTCAAGAGGTAACAGTTTTGATCCTCACTGATACTGTCCAAGTTGCTCTGCCTTACACTTAACGCAAAGAGAAGACAGCTGCTTCATGAAGAAGGTGAGATTAGATATTACAAAAAGTATTTTCAGCACAATCATCTTTGATTTTACAACAGATCAACTCATAAGTTACCTGCCTTTAATTTCATTAAGGTAAACATGTGGCTCTCAATACAAAATACATATCGATACAACACACATCTAGATTAAGAAGTAATCCTCCAGTTCATTTGGAAAGTGTATTTTTAAATTAACTGTTTCTAGTTAAACATTTAAATTTGCATAGCAGGCCAGATACACCAATGAAGGTTGTTTTTTTTTCATGCATGCCTGATTCTAAGACTCATATATTAACAACTTACCTTGCCAGCTATCATTGCACACACACAGCTTCTCGCCTGTAAGATCACAATAGCCATGATCTGGGCTGCCACAGTTAGCTTTGCAGTATGGAATATCACAGGCTTCACCTTTCCAATACTTGTCACATTCACAGTATACTTGGTTTGGTATGGAGACACTAGTTGTACATTTCCCATGCCCTGAGCAATTGTTAGGACAGGAATTAATACTGTAAAAATAAATACATAAAATAAGGCAACAAGGAAAGGAGAGAGCTGGATAAAGCTTTTCATATGTCATATTAATAATTTGCATTTGCTGTGTACAGCTCTTATTATCTGAAAATCGCCAGTCACTGATATAAATATAATCACTATTTTACAGACTGGCAACAGAGATGCACTAAGATTAAATGACTCACTCAGGCTTACACACAGTCTGTGACAGAATCAGAACTAAGGCCTCCTTGTGCTGTATCATGCAGGACTGGCCCTGCACCAAGAAATCTAAATTTCGCAATCAAAGATCCATGAAAATGGGAACACAAAAGCTACAATTCTTTAGACACTATTTAAGTCATTCTATTCTAAATAAAACTAATGATTAAAGGAGGGTAACAAGCTGATTTATATTATCCTTCCAATTAAGGTAACCCTATTGTGTGTGAAGTTTCCATAATCTGCTGATTTTTTTTATATTTATTTTGTTAAGAGTATGAAGTGCTGCCATAATGCCTTTCAGGATGGCTCTTACATGCTTTCCAAATACAGTTTCTTATTTTTAATCAAAACTGTAAAGCCATGATACAAAGCCCGTTATAAAATACTTATAATTGAATGGATCTGTGCTGAGCAACAAATTAAAGCAAAACAGCTTTCCTTCCACCCCCACCCCTTGAAATTAAGGGATTAAAGTCTAATTACCACTAGTGAAAAGGGCTACATTGGCAACACTGATGTGGCATTCACAGGGAAGAAAAAGATCTGGAAAAGAAAGAGCCTTTCATCTCCTTCCTGCTGTGGTGACTCTGAAAGCAGTAAGACCTGCTCATTGTGTATCGCCAGGCTCAATACATTGACTAAATATCCAGGCTGCTTCCTTGACCTACTTTAGATGGTTCAGCACCAGCAACATCATTTCTCTGTCCTCCCACTTGAGGAAGGTTACTTTAAAGACAGAGAACAATGCAATGGTGTAGAGTAGCCTGTCACGTCTAGAACTTGAGCATCTAATGGGACAGTGATGGCAAGCAGCAAAATGAAGAGTGGTTTTTTTTGGCCCGGGGAGTGTTTGGTTTGGTTTGGTTTTTGCCTGATTTTTTGAAAAAATTATTTCAATGCAGAAGCAAAGCAAAGGGCAGAGGAAGAATTCATCAGAAGTGCTACATCTACACTTACCAAAATCTTTGAAATGGCCATGCTAATGGCCAGATTGAAGACTACTAATGAGGCGCTGAAGTGCATATTCAGCACCTCATTTGCATGCTGCCGGCCACGGCACTTTGAAATTGCCACGTTTCACTCCCACGTGGCTCGGCTACACAGGGGTCCTTTCCAAAAGGACCTCACCAACATCGAAATCCCCTTATTCCTATGAGCTCATAGGGAGTGAAACGCAGCAATTTTGAAGTGCCGCGGCTGGTGGCATGCTAATGAGCCACTGAACATGCATTTCAACACCTCATTAGTATTCTTTGATCTGGCCATTAACATGGCCATTTTGAAATTTTTGGTAAGTGTAGACACAGCCAAGGTGGGAAATGAGAGGAGTATCTGCACACACTGAAGAAATTACGGAGGTAGTACAGGAGGAAAGAAAAAAAGCAGCAGAAACTTCGGCAAATCTAAGATACTCACAAGAGTTAACTTACCCCTAATAATAAGTACAGCAGTAGTCTATCTGGCTACATTTTCACTGTGGATGCTATTTCAGGATACAAAGGTGTTCCCAAATAGAAAGGCTGCAGCTTGTTTGCGAATAGCAGCACTATTTCAGGTGCACTATTCCGGCTCCACTACCACTTGTCATAGAGGGGTAATGGAACGAAGGAAAAAGCCCTTTAATCTGAACTTCAGTGCCATTTGCATAGTGCAAATTGCATAAATTATTTTTAAAAAATCTCAATGTAAACATAGCCTCTGAGAAACAGAAAGAATAGTAAACATATCTTCTCTGTAAACATAACAATGAAAGCTGGATGGTGAAATGATTAAGCTTGAGATTTCTTTACTGTAAAATCAGTTACAAGAGGGCAGAAAAAGTAGGAATTAATTCAATGATTTTTATTTCCATATAGACTGAAAGAAAGATGGCAAGTCTCAGTTATTTATGGCTCTTCCAACATAATAATTTAATAGCATGTATTACGAATTTTGAGATATAAAAGAATACAGAACACACTGTTGCTAAGAACGCTGTCATATTGCCATTGACGTCCATGATAACCAGGTGGAAACAACTGTGGAAAATATCCAATTGCAGCACTGATAAATGGTTATGTTTTCTTGATGCCACCCGAAAGAAGTAAGTAGATTATTTTGTGACACAAAACTGCTATCACACATACCAAGGAAGAAAATATTTCAAGACTTCTTTCTGCCCATCTAGACTACTATCCTTTCTTCCAACAGTGCCACTACCAGAAGCTTCAGAGGGAATGAAAATAATAGGTAATCATCAAGTGATCCATCCTGTTGCCTACTCCCAGCTTCTGACAAACACTTCAGAGTATGGCTTTGCTTCCCTGTTCATTCTGGCTAATAACACTGATGGACCTATCCTCTATAAGGATATGATCAGCGTCCTTGTGGATAATTCAGAGAAGACCTCTGCTCAGAATATAGCTGGGATCAAAAAACCATGCAAAATGCAAGAATATAAGGAACAGAATAAAATTCAACACAGACGGCATTATAGTGCTATTATCCAAGTTAATTTCAAGGCCTCTTCTGGAATATTGTGTGCATCTCAAGAAGCATATTGCAGAATTAGATGGGGTTCAGAAAAGGGCAAGGACTCTGGTCAAGGGCATGAAAAAAAACTCATATGAAGAGAGATTGAAAAAACTGTAATTATTTAAGTTATAAAGGTGGAGAATAAGAGAAAACATAAAAATAAAAAATAATGTGAGTAGCCAGAAGATAGATCAGGTACTTCTGTTCTCCTTGCCTCAAACACAAGAACAACAGGACATTCAATACAATTTTAAAAAAATAGCATATTAAAAACTGATTAAAAGAAATAGAATAGTAGTTCACACAACATATATTTAGATTGTGGAACTCGTTGGCATAGAAACTGTTGAGACAAAGAATTTAAGATTTAAAAAAGGATTTGGACATTAGATAACCAAAATATCTAGAGTTATTATCAAGAGTAACATTTTGGAAGGATATTAAATGTTGTGGTTCATGGTTTAAACTAACTTGTATTACAGGCCAGGATGAGACCTAACATGAGAAGTAGATTATCCCACAACTTGCCTATTGTGAGGTTCTTGCACCTGGTACTGACTCAATGAACCTCAGATCTGGTACACTATGGAAATTCCTAGTGAAATGTTTTGGCTTAGAGGACACCAAGTTTTGGATGAAAAAAAATGAAACAGGAAATACTGAGACAGTAAAAAAGTCGTCATATGCTATTGGTGAGAGCATTACTGGAACACTGTGTCCAATAATGGTGTCCACAGTTCAAAGTGGAGCTGAAAAACTGGAAATAATTCACAAAGAACTACAGAGATGACTCTACATCTAGAAAATAGGACTTACATTGAGAGACATAAGACTCTCAACATATTTAATTTATCCAAGAAAAGCTGGGTGTCAATTGTCGATCCCATACTCACACAACTTATCCCACTGACTCCAACTACCTACTCTTAGTAAAGAGCTTATCAACATGGGTAAAGGTCAATATCTGATCCTCAGGGTCCCTACCAGCAAGAGTTTGGGACATTCAGTGCAGCAGTATACTTCACCTTGTTGTACTGTTTTAAAATCTCTCATTCACTTTCAACCCACAAATATCTTCTAGATGTCCTACTATGAAAAATTTATCCGTGTGGATAATTCCTAGACATAATTAGTATCTAACAGAAAAAACATATACACTGTACAAATACTTCTGCTGAAGAACTTCATAGCCCTAATAAATAACAATTTTTTAAAAATGAATACTTACGAGTAAAATATGTTAAAGCCAGTTAGATTATAAGCAGCATCGCTAAAAAAGTGTAGCAATACATAGCCAGATGTAGTAACTACTTCAGGAACGGTTTCATTTCCCCGCACCTCAGGGACTATTAGACCACTGGAAAAAGAGAGATTAAATGAGGGAATCTTATTAATTGTCACAAAAATAATTTGGATTCAATCATTAATTACATCTCCAATGTAATTTGGAAATCTTATGGCGCCTCTTTAAAATTATATTGATTGAAATGTGGTTCAAACCCATGGACACTTCTATAGCTTGAGAGAGACAAGGTGTCCCAACTGTTTTTGTAACAATACAAAATTCTATGTAAGTTCACTATGTATGCATGTGCACTGCCATGAGAATACTGTTAAAAGATTACTTTGGGATTTTTTTCAATCATACAAATGGCATTTAGATGCACCATTCACATGGACTTCCTGTGACAGATAAGCATCTAAATGACATTTGTACCTTTGAAAGTCTTCTGTTACTAAAATAATTAGTTCATATGCAAAAAGCATGATTTTTAACTAAAAACTATGGAAAACATAACTTTCACAGGAAAATAATTGTAAGATATCCAAATAAGGTTTTTGATTACAGAACATTAAAAAGAGAAACAGAATTGATACATAACACCTTTGAAGCAGAGAAAAAGCATACTATATGTAAAACTGTAGATAGCCACACAGCAAACTCAAATTTTATTTTAAGTTAAGGAAACTCAAAAGCAAATGTTAAATATAATGTATAATGTACAGGTTGAACCTCTCTAGTCTGACAATCTCTCATCCAGCAACATCCATAGTCCAGCCTGATTTTAATTATCTGGATATCCATTTATCATAGGTGTGGACAAGTTTCCTGCAGTCCCATAAAGTTTGTTTACAGTCACCAGACCTGGCTCTCAGTGCTCTCTGCTGTTCTTTAGCTCTAATTTACTCCTAAATGTCTTCTAAGATCCCAGTTAGCAGTGGAAGCATTGGTAATGCTGCTAGATGATACTGACCTCTGACGGGCTTTTTTCTGGACAGGTGGTAATTTAAATAAGCCCTTAAAAGGAGGTCACAAGCCTCCTTAGCACAGATCCCAGGATCCGATCAGTTCCCTGCTACAAACCCAGGCAGGAGAGCCCCACCCCAGTGTGCACTAGACCCCACCCGAGCCTCCCAGCAGGGAGTGGCTGGCAAGGAAAGGCGAGACCAAGGACAAGGGTCAAAGTTAAAACAAAATAACTAAAATTTTTATTTGAGGAACACCACCAAATTTAAAATTTATCAACTCTTAAACAACTAACTTATAAACTTACAATAAACATTGTTTCCTTGCTGATTCCTGTTAGATGTCTTTAGACTTTATTTAACTGGAAGGCAGAAAATTGGTTAGAAGAATAGGTATAGGTAAGTATAATTAGGGTTAGGGTTTTAAATCCCTGCTGTTCCCTTAGAAAGGAGGGGTGAGGTCACTAATCTCACCCCCTACCGGGGGCAGGGTGCTAGCCTGCCCCAAAGGGTTAGGGCCAGGAGGCTGTCAGGGCTGTCCCTCTTCTTTCTTAGGGGGGCCCTCACTACTCCAGTAGGCCTAACTAGAGGATACCAGGGAGGCAATATGCTCTTCCTCAGGTCCCTTAGGGTGAACAGCAAATGGGAGGCAGGGTGGCAATGCCTACACCTGCAATATATTTTTATATAGAGGTGGAATAGGCAAAAGAGAATAAGGGAGGTTAAGCCTTCACCTTATTTTTAGACAACAATCACACTAACTAGGAGCCTAATGAATACTAATAATACTAATTATTAAGGAAATGTATACCTAATAAACATTAACAGAATTATTAATTAAATGTGCTCTTAAAATATTTGAAGTAATATCCCAGCCTGGGCTTTCAGGCCCGGCCTCGGGGTCAGGCCCCCAGGTACTTCCCCTCCCCCGTCACGGAGGGTGAACAACGGAGGAGCAACCCCCCGCTCCCTCACAGAGGGTCCCGGTGTCCCAGGCTAGTGTTTCATTCAGTGTTAGAGGGTAGAGTTTACGTGTCCTGAAGAAGAGATGTATATTGTCAAATCCGGTATGTGTGTCAAATCCAGGTGATTGTCCAATCAGGTAAGAAGCTGCTAGAGAGTGCAGACAAAATGGCGGCGAGAGTGGTGATGCCGCAGAAGTGGCAGCGCCCTCAGGGTTCAGTGGCTGGGTATGCAGTACCCACCGCAAAGCGGTGGGCCAGTTCGCCACCCAGCCACGTCCCCACTGAGGCCACTTTCTGCTCCTGGCGGTGGTAAAGGGAAACACTGCTAGTGTGCGATTGCACCACGGTGACAGAGCGGTGCTGTGCGATTTCAGCTCTGCCCAGGTGAGATCAGCTCTGCTCTGATGAATCTTTGCAAAGCCTTCGCCTGAGCGGCTAGCCTGAGGGCTGGTGGATGCCACAAGTGGCCAACACCTCCCTGTACAGGGTGACAGAATCCTGTCTGTCCCCAAGGGCCGCAGAGCACTGTGCTGCACCTGCTTTTATTCTGTGTTCTCATGCATTATTCATTAGGCAATTTAAATATTAATGATCCTACCTGTGGTTCTCAACCAGGTCCTCCGGGCCATGGAAGTTGCCAGAAACTCCCACCTCCGCCCAATCAGAGGCCTGGATTTTAAATCCTTGATCATGAATTATTCATGAGTTCAGGTTACTGAAGAAACCAACTGACAAAGAGTAACCGTTGGCGCTGCTGCTAAATGGCAGCCTATGACACTTTGGATTTTTCATGTGCCTGCACTGATTTTATGTAGCCAAAGGCTTGTATTCCCTGGCCCACGGGGACGATTATGCCCAACGGATGTTAAAAACCTCCTGTGGTTCAGCAAATTCTCTCATTCAGCACCGGCAGGTCCCAAAGGTGCCAGACTAAAGAGGTTCAATCTCTATGATATGCAGTATGTAATATAATATAATGAAAAAAAAAAAAGAAACAAACAAAAATACTTAACAGAAAATCCAGTTGGAAGTCTTAGTATTAAAGATTACAAAGAGCAAATTTTCAAAAAATATACAGAAAAACTTGGGAAAGGCATATTTTAAAAGGAGGAATAAACCAATAACCAAGCAACCCCAAGTAGATACATAGGTAAACATTTTATTCATCTCTCCCCAGCTGTCCTTCCCTCTCAATGTAGACTAGGAATCATGCTCCTGAAGGACACCCAACAACTTGTGTACAGCACAGAAAATGGGAAGACCGGAAGGAAAGTGAGCAGCAAGTAGACAACAGGAGAGGAGGTAGCAGGAAGTTGAGATGACTCTCAGAGTTGAGCAAGAGGCTGGGATGGTTTCAGCAGGTGAATGAATAGGCAACCTATGCTCTGCTAAAATGTGGTTTCATTTCTGCTACAAGGAGATTATGAATCTTATACCTTTTCATTTTAGGTATCTTGAGAGAAATTCTGGCTCCACTGAAGTCAATGCCAAAACTCTCATGGACTTCAACAGGACCAGGATTTACCAATGACATGTCTATACACTGGACGTGGGTAAGCAGACCCGTAATGAGGGTGAGGTGACTGAGGCAGTCGCCTGAGGCGCCACAGCTACGAAGCGCACTTCAAAACAGGTGGCACCGTTTTTAAAAGCCTGCTGGGCAGCTCTGTGTGAGCTACATACGGCTGTTTGAGAGATTTGCAGCTCATTAAGCTGCCGCATTACTCTGCTGCTTCAGGCCCAGCCCTGCCTTGTGTTGCTAAGCAACTAAAAGAACAATATTTAAACAATTTAAGTTGAGTTCCATTAAAAGCAGAGGTTTGAAAAAAAGCCACAGCAAAGTCCACTCTGCTCACTGCTCAGCTGGACTCCTGTTAGGTACGACAGGGGAGAGATGGGGGCAGAGTGAGGGGGGCCCTGGGTGGGACAAGAGAGTCTCAGGGATCACAGAGGGAGCTTGGGGGTCCTGGGGGGGGGCGCTAAGGGAGGACAGGGATCCAGGATCACAGGGTGTTAGGGCGTCTGCGCAGCTCAGGGGCCTGCTCAGGGGGGCTGGGGTCACTGGGGGGGGAGGGTTGGGAGCCCTGGAGGCGCAGAGGGGCTGGAATCACAGAAGAGGAGATGGGGAGGCAGAAGGAACCTGGGGGCTGTGCGGGTGCTGGAGTCGCATAAAGGATTTGGGAGCGCAGGAGGCCTGGGGTCATGGATGGGGGCTGGGGCGCCTGGGGACCCCCACCCCAGAGCAAGGCAAATGAGGGGTCCCTGTGCCCAACCCCAGAGCCAGATGCACCTCCATGCCAGGCGAGGAGTCCCATGTGACTGGTCCCTGCATCCCACCCCAGAGCCAGTCAAGTGAGGGATCCTTGTAAGGGGTCCCTGTGTCCCATCCCATGTTAGTGCCAGGTGAGGGGTCCCTGTGTAACTAGATCCTGTGCCCCACCCCAGAGCCAGATGCATCTCCATGCCATGCAAGGGGTCTCATGTGACTGGTCCCTGCATCCCACACCAGAGCTAGCCAAGTAAGGTGTCCCTATGTAACCAGCCCCTACTCCACTCCAGAGTCAGACACATCTCTGCTCCAGGCAAGGGGTCCCTGTATAACAAGGCCCCATACCTCACCCCAGAGCCAGCTGCACCTCGGTGCTGGTTCACTGTACAACCACTCCGTGTTTCACCCCAGAGCCAGATGCATCTCAGCACTGCATAAGGGGCCCTTGCAGGGGAGAAACTCTCTGGAAGGGTGGGGTCTCAAAGTCTGGCCCTGCCCTACAGCCCTACTCTCCCCAGAAGCTCTGCAGCACCCCACCCCTTGATCTTCCCCCAAATAGTGGAAGGGCCATTTTACTCTGGGACCCTGTTTAAACAGCCTGCACCTCACCCATCTCACCTAAGAGGGGGTGAAGCACAGAGCCCAGTCCCCAAATACCAGCCCTCTGTTCCCCACACCAGAAGCAGCCACATTTCAGATCTGGGCAAGCGTTCACCCTATAACCAGCTCCCCACAGTGTCTCAGCACTGAGTGAGGGATCTCCACCTAAGCAGCCTACCACCCCAGAGCCAGGTGCATCTGTGCCATGAAGGTCCCCCTCTAACTAACCCCAACACTCCCCCCAGCACCAGACGCATCTCCACTGCTGCACTGAGATGTTTTTTCTCACGTGTTTTTAATTCTTATCCTATACAATTTGTCAGTTCATTAGTTGTAAACATTTGGTCAATAAACTCCTTAATTGTATGTAATATATATATATATATATATATATATATATATATATATATATATATATATGTATTGTTTATGCAAATCTCACCTATGATAAGCAAACATTGTATTGTTTATGTATTTTCCCTTTTTCTATGAAATAAATACTATGAATATATGAAGAACCCAATATTATGTTCTTGCCTCAGGCGCCAAATTGGTTAGCTATTGCACTGTTGGTAAGGCTGCATGTCTGTCATGGATTTTGTGACTTTCCATAACCTCCATGACTTCTGCAGAAGCTAGTACAGAGATGTAAGGGGCTACTCCAGCAGACCAGGCAAAGAGCATTAGATATTAATTTTGTTACCTCTAAATACATGATTATTTCAGAAACATAACAAAGTGGTAGTTAATGCAAAAAAGTTAGCACAACAAGCTTAATTTCTTAGAGTTATACAAAAACCTTCTTCCCCCATACCATCTTTTGATAGGCAATTTTGTTTCTACAGAGGGCTCCTTTATCTGGCAATCCTGGCTTTGATACTACTGTATTTTCTTGAGTGATATTTTATGAAGTCAAAAATATAAAAAAATGCATGATAGTTGATTTCATGGCACAGAAAATGGATTACTACTGCTTCAAATTTTATATGCATGTTTCTTGTAATAAAAAGGGAACATGTTTACATGTTCTACTTAAAAAAAAAAAAAAAATGGCATTTTATGCTGAAAAAGATTGTACCAGGTTCGGAAAAGTCAGACATCTAAGTCTATTGTGGACAACACAGTTGGCCTAATGGAATTTTGTTTCATATCAACGACATGCCCACCAACTAAATAAGAACTAAATATTTTTGCTATGGTATTCCAGTAAGAAAGTCCATTCCTACCCTCTTACTTTCTGAGCACAGTGTTAATCACAGAGAGACTGATCAGAAAGCTGTGTTATTCTGTTTTGGAAAGCAATCCCATGAATTTGAGATTAACTAAAATACAGACGTCAGTTCAAAACCAAATGTGTTTGTCAAAATATATAGCTTATTTTGTAGGAGAAAGACTTCAGTATTAACGCAAAATATTTATAAAAATTATGATTTTGGACACGAAACTTCCCTGAGCGTTTACTTAATCTTACCACATACTTATTATATTCATAAATATGGTGTGTAAAGAAAAGTACCTCACATGAAGATATTTTTTTAAGCATTTAAAATATTTAAGTTAACCAAAGGAATGCCAGGAGGCTTCTACTCTGTTCCTAAGGACAAGCAAATGAAGGAAGATAAAAATGATTTCAGGGTTGGGGAAGAGTTATTAGTGCTAAGGGTGCTACATTAACTCAGAATATCTACATTTTAAATTTTACTTTACTTTCAAACTTCTAAGCTATTTCTATTTGTCATTTCATATTTAAAAGTGTGTTGCTACTGGTATTTGTGCTTTGTACAAAATACTTGATGGAAAATCAATTGCTGTAACAAGCAGATTGAAACACCATGGACCTTGACTCAAGGGAAAATAAACCACATAAAACATTAATGGTTTAGGGAAAAAAATGTTTATGCAAAGGAATATACTGTTTGGTTATGGAAACGTAAATCTAATGGTAAAGTGGGCCTCTTTTACCAGAAAATCCTCTCTGTTGGTGTCCTTAAATTCTACAGAAAACGTGCACAGTTGGAAATGTTTTAATCCTTTTATTTCCTAAATGTTAATATGGCAAACTCTTGTATAAGTACATTAGCTAAATACCAAGCCACTAATACAATTTTAAAATGTCACTTCTATGCCAATAGTAGAGTGCTTTGACAACCAACACGGAACTGAATGACCTTGCTCAACCAATTACTAATATAAGAAGCCATTTTAGTATAGAATATTTTTATTAGCAGGACATTTAAATAATACTGACAGTAGGAAAGCAACTTGCTCTCCTAATTTAAATATACAGAAAAATTATTTTTCTAAAAACTGCTGTAAACCACCACAAACTTCTTTAATTATGAAGCTAAAAACTTAATTCATGATTAGCAAAAAATTTTAAAAACCAATAACTTTCACATAGAAACAGAAATATTTGGACTTCTAAAAACAAGATTTAATTTCCACTCAAATGCTAATAAAAATGCTACAAATAAAAAGAGTTACAACCAACTTTAAAAGTTATCTGTTTTCCTATCATAAGAACAACAAAGGAAATTTAAGAAATGTTGCATATTTATTAGTCAGATTGCATATTTTGTAGCTGAAGACATGAAGCCAATGAATGTACCCAACCTGAAATCCAACCAAGCCTGAAAGAAGTGTGTTTTCCTATAATTTCTTAGAAATAGGAAGGGAAAGTGTATAAAAAAAGGTCTGAAGTGAGCAACACACACACAGCCATACCCTGTTCACACTGCACAGCTTACCCTATTCATTTATACAAGAGTTACAGGCTGAACCTTTTCAGTCCAGCACTCTCTAGAATGGCAACACCCATGGTCTGGTATGATTTTAGTTTGCCAGATGTCCACTTATCTTGGATGTGGCCAAGTCCCTCACAGTCCCATAAAGCTGGTTTACAGCCACCAGTCCTGGCTCTCAGTATTCTGTGCTGTTATTTACCTCTAATTTACCACTAAATGTCCTCTAAAAGCCAAGTAAGCAGTGAAAGTGCTGGTAATACGGCTAAACAATATTGACCTCCTGTGTTTTGGCAAATTCTCTGGTTCAGCACTGGTCAGGTCTTGAGGGTGCCAGATTAGAGATATTCAACCTGTACTTGGAACAGGTAAGAAAAACAGAGATGATACAAGAAGAAACTGCCCCAAGAAAACCTCTCAAAGATTTCAACATGAATTGGTAAGAAAAAGATAAACACTGCTGAAGGATTAAATTAAAAAAAACTTCCAATACATTTTTGTTGATATAGAAATGCTGTTGTAACTTAAAATATTAATTGTTCTCTTGTTAATCACAAAATAGTTAGTGATCCCCAGTAGTTCTTGAAGAGGAGACAAGAGCTACATGTTGGTAAAGAATGAAAAAATTGGTTTAAATTTGTTCTAAGATTCTTAATATTCATAACTGACCTATCTTAAAACAGCTCCCAAAATGCCTTCTAATTAATTGCGTTAAATATGTCATTCAGTTTCAAATGATTTAGTTAAGATGGCTTATTTTGCCCAAATATAAACTGAATTGTTATTAATACCAATCACAGAATCCGCTTTGCTTTAAACTAAATTCTTCTGCACATTTAGATATTTTCTTAATTATCTAAGGATATACGATTCACTTCTCAATAATTTGGGTAAAACATATCTTGGTCATAACTTGAGAGAAAAGTGCCCCACCAGAGGCAGGCCCACTCTCAGCCCAAGTCAGTTTCAGATGTGCAAATCTAGCTATGGCAATGGCATGGCTAGAATTGACTTACATGAAATCTACTTATCTGGTCGCCCTCACTAAGGAGGGTCACAGAGAGAGTTTCACCCGTTGATCTCTTTATGATAGCAAGGAGTACAGGGGTTGAATGCTGACCCCCCGATGAGTCAATTTCGTGTGTCCCTACCAGATGTGCGAAATCCAACCCCAGAACATTGACCCTGAGCAGGTCGATCTTCCAGGTAATGTAGACGTGGTCTCAGAGATATACACTTTGGCCTGGTCTACCTTGGGATCAAAGTCGATCCCACATATACAACTCTAGCCATGCCACTAGCATAGCTGGAATCGATGTATCAGGATTGACTTTGTGCCTTGGTGTAGATCAGGGCTCTTCAGGCTCATGCCAATATCCCTTACTTCACATGGCAGTCGAAGGCCAAGTCCAGAGAGATTGATTTTGCCACGTCTTCACTGAAGTGGCAAAATCAAACTCCAGCAGATCCATAGAAGCACATCAAATCTTCTGCTAAAAGCTCTCTAAAGAGTCATATAAAAGGGAATGTAAAGAAGTAACCAGTGTATTACTTGTGTTCTGTCATCTGTTTTGTTCAATGTTTTCTTTTACTTTCCTTAATAATAAAATAGTCATAGCTAATAACTGTGATTATATTGCTTGCTCTCAAGGATGTTGTTATAGGCTGGGGACCAACTGGCTAAGCAGCAGTACAGCAGAAAGGGACCTAGGGATTACACTAGATGAAAGGCTGGATATGAGTCAACAGCATGCCCTTGTAGCCAAGAAGGCTAACAGCATATTGGGGTGCATTAGGAGAAGCATCTTGAGTAGACATAGAGAAGTGCTTGTTCCTCTCTATTTGGCACTGGTGAGGCCACATCTGCAGTACTGCGTCCAGTTTTGGGTCCGTCAGCATAGAAAGGATGTGGATGTGCTGGAGCAGGTTCAGTGGAGGGCAACAAAAATGATTAAGGGGCTGGAGCATGTGACCTATGAGGAGACTGAGGGGTGATTTAATAGCAGCCTTCAACTTCCTGAAGGGGAGCTCTAAAGAGGATGGAGAGAAAATGTTCTCAGTAGTGACAGACGGCAGAACAAGGAGCAATGGTCTGAAGTTACAGAAGAAGAGCAAGTTGGATATCAGGAAAAACGACTTCACCAGGAAAGTGGTGCAGAAATGGAATGTGTTGCCTAGAGAGGTGGTGGAATCTCCATCCCTAAAGTTTTTTAAATCCTGGCTTGACAAGGTCCTGGCTGGGATAACTTAGCTGGGGTTTACCCTGCTTGAAGCAGGGGGCTGGACTCAATGACCTCCTAAGGTCCCTTCCAGCCCTAGAATTCTATGATTCTTTTGGAACAACAAGAAGTCATCTGACACCTTATAGACTAACAGATGATTCTTTGGTGTCACCTAAAGCATGTAAAGGAACACTTTTCACTAAAACAGTGGAAGTCAGATGCCTGAACTGGCATTAAGGGAAACAAGAAGAGATCACCTACCATTTCTTCTTTCTCCACACTAAATATTTTCAGTAGTTTTTAAAATACATGTACTTGGTGTCCAGCAATTTAAAAACATCTCTTTCTACCCCACATCCTGCTTTAATGGCCCACACATGGTTTAAGGGTTTGTGGGATCAGGGCCACAGAGGAGGAAGATAGACTCACTAAGGGCTTGTCTACACTTGCCCCCAACTTGAAGGGGCCATGTTAATCAGGGCAATGGGAGGTTACTAATGAAGTGCTGCGGTGAATACGCAGCACTTCATTAAGCTAATCCTCCCTTGCAGCAACTTCGAAGTGCCTGAGCTACTTTGAAGTGGCTTTACTCCTCAAAAATTTCTAAGTTAGGAGAAGGGTTTAATACGCATCTGCTAACAACCCCCAATCTCCTACATATTCTACATCTACAATGACAATTGTTGTTGATAGTAAAGAATTTGAGGCACTGTAAGATTGTGAAGTAACTCCTGAATCAAAGAAAGATTAAATTATGTTCAATATAATTTTATTGTTAAGTGTACATTAATGATCCAGGTGTACACCATGTGCTGCACACAGTAATATAGTGTCATAAGATAGCCTACTATATCGAAAACTTTACCTGTATGCACCAAAGTGCTGCAAGAAACCAACCACTGCAGTGCAGTACTACCTACCGGATAGTTAAGTACCTAAATATTGTTTTATACTTCATTCATCTCATTGTATTCTAATTATTTGAAAATTGGCATTCAATTGGTAAAGTATAACTCTCAGTTAATCACAATATTCATTTATCTAGCAGCCCCTTTGCCCCAACATTCCGGATAACAGAGCTGTTACTCTGGTATGGTAATTGGCCCCCGATAAATTAGCTAACCCAGAAATGATCCAATTATAAGAATTCAAATTATCTAATAAAAACAAAAGAGCAATCAAGCCCTTCTGTGATTTCTGCTGTCTGTGGATCATTTTGAGCTTTGATATCTCAAAGGCTGGGCCAGTAAGTACACCCCAAACATATTTTTATTCTTTGACACGTTTTGCATTCTAGTAGACAAAGAAAAGACCTTGTATAACTTTATTAGGATTGCCTTCACACCAACTTCCCTCAATAGATGGCTTTTGTAATCTATCTGTCATGGTTTAATGTATATTCCTCATTTCTTATAAGCAGCACAATCAACAGGCAGTCCTGTGGCACCTTAGAGAATTCTGCCCTTATATTTACACAATCCTATGCAATTTCTGCTTCAAATCATCTCTTGAAGTGGGTTTTACCCACAAAAGCTTACTCCATAACATGGTAAACTCTTTCATATCCAGCCTTCTATTATCCACACTTCTCAAATAACCAGCGTTTTAACCCTAAGTAAATTTTAGTTGCCTTTTCCATAAGTACAGTAAAGTGGGAATAAATACAGCAAACATAGTATAAAAGTTTACAGGGTACAATACTACTGTTGGAAAATATAGTGCTCTGCAGACATTTTTGTTTGTTTCTTAATACAGTAAACCCCTGCTTTATGCAAGTTCAACATATGCATTAATCGTATTAACGCAAATGTTGAAATCCCAGGCTCCAGCCACCCACTTCCCCCCAGCTGGGGGAAGTTGGCGGCTCAAGACTGGTGGAGGGGCACCACTTCCCTCAGCTGGGAGAAGCCAGGGAGACGGCAATGCCGGGAGGAGGGTGGAGGTGGTGAGGGGGAAACCCCTCAGCCCACTCCACCTCCCTCCACTTCCCTCCCTCGTCCTGCTCTAGGTTTTCTGCCCCACGTCCCCACACCCAGCCCAGCCCCCACCCTAAGTCTCACCATGGGCTCTGTTGCTCCCCAGAAGATCCAAAACCCACCAGCCCTGCTACAGGCTCTGCAGCCCACCAGTTCTGCAAGCCGCTGGGAGTCCTGCAGCTGGACCAGGGCTCTGCAGCTGCCCCCAGCTCTGGCCCCAACCAGGGGTGTTTAGGGTTGCAAACTCTCCCAGATGGGAAAGACAGGAGGCCATTTGCAGCAATGGACTCTGGTTCATCTCTTCAGAAGAGCTGGCAACCCAATCAACAGGCCTAGTGAGAGGGGTGCAGCTCAGCACCGCCACCCAAAAAATGGTCCCAGCATCACTGCTAACCCACTGAAGCAATAAAATGTATTTATTGCATAAGCTACAAATTCTGAGATGTTCCTTTAGCAACTATATCAAGCAATTTTCCCTCTTCCTCCACTGGGCAATCCCTCACTTACATTCAAAATCCTCATTTGACATAATAAAGTTACTGGATACTCACTCCCCCTAGGATGGCACTCTCAATTGTACCAGTGCAATGCCAGCACTGAGCTTAAGCCAAAAAAAAAGTTTTTTTTTGGGTCTTACTCAAAGTCAAAAGTTCTATTATGTTGCATCCCCATTTGGCAACTTATTCTGCCATCAGTTTACATTTCTCCCTACTATTAATGAGAGACAGCAAATTACCAATAGGAAATTAAAATCTCTAGTGCTACTTTTTCCACACATTAAAATATTTTATGCTAATACTAAAGAATTAAGAAAAAATACTTACCTAAATACAGCTATTAAAGGTGCATATACTGAATCTCCATCATAAACATACATATGGTCCCAACTACATTCTGTAGCAAAATGATTAAATCTTAATCTTAATATTGCATTAGGACTGAAAGAAGAAGAAACAAGAGGAGGTAACACTAATATATTATGTAGCAAAAGTAGAGACTCAATACAATTCTATAGTAAAACATAACTGCGTATAATAAAGTTAACCACACCGTCATAACATTACATTGTTAAATGCAAACAAGCTAATCACAACACATGCAGATAAAAGTTGTTATAAAACTAGATTTAAAACCAGACAATTTAATATTTTGTCCTGAAATATTTTAAAAGTCATGCTTACAATTCAAGGCTAATAATTACTAAAATTACCCATTGATTTTAGGATCCATGAAGTTTTAAAAATGTCAATGTTTAAAGCCCAAAATTTAGACTTCGATAAAGTTTTATAAAACCTGGTACAAAAAAAATTAAATTAATTTTATATTAAAATGTTAGTTTCCATCAAAAATCGTTAGTACAGTAAAACCCTGAGATATGCACACTCGAGTTGTATCTCGGGTTAATGCAACTGCCGCCCCTGACCAGAGCAGGGAAACTGCTCCTGTCTGCAGCCAAGAGTCTGGCTGATGCCCCTTGCCAGAGCAGGGAAAGTGCTCCTGTCAGGGACGACAGCCTGAATCTTGTCTGCCACTCCTGACAGGAGCAGTTTTCCAGTCCCCAGGAACCAGGCAGCAGCCTGACTCCCAGCTCCCCTCCACTAATGGGAGACGTGAAACTGACCAGCACCAGTGCTGGTCAGTTTCCTGGCTTCCCGAGTTACGCAAAAATTCAACTTACACTGGGTTGCCAAAAGTGCAACCTCCGCACAAGTCAGGGGTCCACTGTATTGATGACAATAGTGCACCTTCCAATATAAAACATAGGAATGTGTGGTGAGTTCAACAGGAATACAATGCAAAATCAGGGACTTCAGTAGGACTTATCATAGAACTAAGAATGACAATCTCCATCATAACGTCAATGCACCAAGAAGAGAACCAAGGTATGCCTTTGAGGGGGCCAGAAGCCTGAACTGGGGAGGATAAGGTGAGGTCTTAACTAAGAGTAGCTAAGTCATGCTAAATACCTTCTCCCTATTCCTTCTCTAGGGTTGCTAACACTCCAGGATTATTCTGGAGTCTCCAAGAATTGTTTAAAAATGAATCTTTAATTAAAGACTATGGTATATGATGAAGCCATCAAGAATATATCCAATCCAAAATGGCAACACTATCTCTCCCCCATCCTAATAGCCAGCAGTATGTGTGTATGGCAAAGAAGGAAGGTGTTTGTATATAATCTTGTGACAACTGACATTCATGCACTGGTCAATACTTGAAATCTTCCAGTAGTGCTGGCAAACCAGGTCAATTCTCTTGTTTATTAGCACAGATCAAAGTGACCACTCTGTATATATGAATGTATTTAGTGTTTAAACTTCATGAAAACTATTGGGATGTTACTTTCGTTATGTTCAACTTACCTGCATCCTGCTGTAATGTAGTAGCAAACATTCACATTTTGCACACCCTGGTCACTAAATAACCCATCAAACCAAACAGAAGCCTTGGGAAACACAGATGAGCAACTTTTCTTTTAAAGTACTAATTTCAAAGCAAGTGGTCAGTGTGTATCAGGATCAAAGGCCAAAAGCTCAAATTGCTTTCCTCCCTTTCTTTCAGAGAAAAAGCCCATGCAGGAAGAGATACTATCAGCTTGTTTCCTGAAGAAAGCTACAAAATAGGTACTCAAGGAAAGAACCTGGATCTCTGGGCTGTTTAGACACTTACAGGGAAGGGTGCTTGATGTGAAGTGGAGATCCCCAGAGACAATCTGAGTTCCTTGTAAAAACATTTGGGAAACTGGAAGTTTATTACATCACTGCCACAATTCAAAACTACAAACTAACTCATTTGTGGATAAATTTTATGGGGTTTAACTTCTCAATAAATACTTGCATTTCTTTTTCCTTAGCTAATAAACCTTGAGTAACTTTACTGTAGAAATGGTTAATAATGCTGTCTTTGGTGTAAGATCTGGGGTACCAATTGATCTGGGGTAAGAAACTGGTCTCTTGGAAATGGAAGCAACTTAAATGTGATGTGATTTTTGATGCAAGTAACCATTTTATCACAAAGTCCAGTTTGTCTGGATGGCAAGATAGACTAGAGAGTCTAAGAGGACTGTCTGACTCCACGGTAAGACAGGTAATATGTCATCCAGGAGTCCACGTTTGTTACGAGAAATCTAATGATAGGACACAAACAGTTTGTGCAATCTGCCTTGTTTTCCGACAGTTTGCCCAAACACAGGCATTCAAAGTCATGAGACACTCCAGACAACATTAGAGGAGTAGCTGAGTTAGTCTGTATCTTCAGAAACAACAAGAAGTTGTGGGCACCTGATAGACTAACATATTTTGGAGCATAAGCTTTCATGGGCAAAGACCCACTTTGTCAAATAGATGCATCTGATGCACCTGATGAAGAGGGTCTTTGCCCATGAAAGCTTATGCTCCAAAATATCTGTTAGACTATAAGGTGCCACACAACTTCTTGTTTTTCCAGACAACATGACAGTTGTGAGATACAAAAAGTTCGGACTCACTGACATAGCTGACAAAGTTTTAGTCCTCAATTTTACCACTCATGTTATATTGCTGAGACAGTGCTCTTTAAAACCTTTCAACTGGAAGCAAAGTGTGCTATACTGTTCAGTGATTTAATTATGTGGGTAAATGCTGTGGATTATGGAGATTTCAATGCAGGATTCTTAAATGAGAGATTACGTTTCTTAACCCCTTTCAAAATGCCTTTATAAACATAACCATAAAAGGAAATGACTGCACTGTATACACAGGCTATGTTTTGTAAGAGATCCTCTAGTGTTACACACATTCAGAATATCAGGGGTTTATATTACATGAATAAAGACTGCTCAGAGGGATCCTGCTGATTCTTTAGTCTTCAAAGTGACTGACTCAGGCTATTCACCTTCAGCTCCTTGACACCTGCTGGGCACATTTCCTACTAAACGGCATTAGTATGGCCTTCGGATGTGTTCGGCACTTTAAGCTGCTCCTAATATCTCACTAAAAAGAACAACACGCTAGATGGCAGGGTCTGTGCCTATGTGGAATGCATGGCATGTCTGAATAATTAAACAGGCAATACAAATATTTTAGGGTTTTCAAAAACATGTAGTGTTAGCCTACCTCTAGTTTTTTATTTCAGTGGGTACATTGCCCAACTCTGACCACTTCTGAAAATCCCACTCTAACTTTTTAATTAAATAATTACCACTGTTAAAAACCTTAAAAATGTATTGGTATACTTAGCATCCAGGTGATTTAAGCATAAACTCTACTGAATTAATTCTCTAAAACCACTAAAGTGAACATATATATCAGATGGTTATATCAACTTAAAATATATACTTACTATCCTTCAATTAACCATGTACATTTAGTTTTATATTTGTAATTTATTGGTCCATCTGTTAAATATCCAGAGGGTTCTGTTAACCTAAAAGAGGAAAAAATACTAATATAATAAACAAACATTTCTCGAAGCACAGTAACATAAAAATAGCAACAGTACCCAATTACAGATTCTGTTTGGATGGGGTAACAGTAAGAATCTCATCTTGAAGGTGGTGTTTTTTTAAAAATCTGAGGCTTCATTTCCTGTAATTTTTTTCAGTAAATTAGAAAAGTAGTAAAGAAAATAGTGTTCTGTCACCACCAGTCAATATCCTTTTCCCCAAATATTACTAGAAACTATTTTAGCTTATACTTTCTTGTAACTGTGCAGCATGCAAACATTACGCACAATTTACATTGCTCCTCAGAATGAGTCTAGCATCGGTGTAAAAAAAGAGTTAACTGTGTCATTTTACACACTACTTCTGAATTTAGCCCATTGCATCGCAGCAGAAGACTATCATAGCTCCACTGAAATAAATGGAGGTCTGAGCATTTGCACCCACTCTGTCTTCCTCTATTTATTCCAGGAGAAAGAACCAAAGTGTAAATTCAGAGTGGCAGTGGACAACTAAGTACAATTTATATACTTAAGTGATAATTAATTAATTAAAAGATCAGAAGAATGCATACAGACATATTAATTGCTCTTGCTACAATTATTATGCTTCTATCCTTATCTTACATACCACAGAGGCAGAACAAGGGGTAACATGGAATTCCCTTACAAACTAGCAGAGTGGATGCAGTTAGATCTGATGAAGCCTTGAGCTGGTTACAAACTTGGGGGAAGAGAGAAATGCTAACTACATTTTTCGCCATCTGTGTATATGCACAGGGTTCCATCTTTTGTCACCATATCCAGCATCTCTGAATTTGCCCATGAATGTACACATGCAAAAAGTATTGTCTACAACTTTTACTAAAAATGAATTCAATTTAAATTTTAACTGACCTCAAGAACTCAAATAATTGCCCCCTGCTACTCTAACTTGAAGTCCAAATTTCAGGCTATAAACACCTGGAAATACAGCTGAGATCAGAGAGCTAGAATCCTTATTATATAAAAGGAGAGTATTGCTGATACAGAGGAATTTGCAAGGATCTTTACCTTTGAAATTCACTCCCCGAGTTTGCCAAGTCTAAAATTTGTTGATTTTCAAAGCACACTGCAACATCCATGTGTCCTCCCCATCTTATAAGAGGGAATTTAGAAGGTGATGACTGAAATTTTTCATTTGGGTGTTCTTTTGTTTTTTTCTGGTTTTGTCACCAGGCTGCTGTTGGGGATGTGGATGTTAGCCACTTCTTATGTAATTGTAATAACTAACTGTAATAATTATTTAATACTGCGAGATTTTCAAAGACACCTAGGTGCTTCTGGCAGGTGCTTTTAACTTCATAAATGTAGAGAAAGACAGTAAAATCACTGAAGCACTGAAAATAAGGTGGCAATACATGTGATGGAGCAGGGGAAAATAAGTATACCTCAGTATACCTGTGAAGCAATAACCCCCCCTCCCCCAGCTCAGTAGCCAATTATTAAAGTCCTATAACTAGCCCCAGTGTAAGCAGTGATCATAGTGATAACCAGTTCCCTGCATTACGGGTACCACACTGAGCTCTTGATCCTGCAGGTTCTAGCCCCCGGTGCTTTCCTAAGAACACTCAAGAGTTTGACGAATAATGGACGGATTTACTTTTTCAAGCTGACAAACAGTGTGATTACCCTCGACATGATTCCTTTAAGTTACAAGCAAAAGACAAACCAACATTTCCTAATTCAACATCTAATTTAGGGGCGTGAAGGCAGAGCTCCTACAAGCCACCTCTCTCTCATCATGCACCAGCCAGCAGATCTCCAGTTACCTTTTTTTCTGCCTTATTCAGACCTGCACAAACACACACAGCATTTGCAAGCCACATCCAAGCATCTCCCTGTCTCATCTACCACTACCCACTTGCCAGTAACAAGCTGTTTTCCCAGCTAATCTCTCCACCTTTCATAATATGTCTACACTGTAATGTAAGCCAAGTTAGGAGGACTCAAATTAGCTGAACAGTGTTAGACAAACCTGTATTTCAGCGTCTACACTTACGTTTAACATTGTGCTGAGAACTTCTTAACCTGGGCACAAAACTAGGGTTCCAGCATTCTGGAAGTTGTCTACGCCATACTACTATAGGTCCACTGCTAATCTGTTCAGCTTCGGAAAGTCAACTGCGGTAAAGTGATGGCAGAGTTATCTGAGGTAATCATGCACATAGTTTACCCCAAGACAATGCACATAAAAGATATTCCAGAGGTAATGGCTGGCTTTGTGAGAATGGGGTTCCCAAAGCTGCACTAGGCCCACTGATAGAACTCATGTACCCAAAGTTTAAACTCCACAAAAAACATGAGTAACCAAACTACTAAGGGTGCTGCTCCATTTTTATGCAGGCCCTCTTGGACCCCAAGGTTGATTGCCATTGTGGGAAATGCCACTGTGGGAAAACACATGATGCCAAGATTTTTTTGTTGATTGGGTGTCTATATTTATCGACAGACTGATGCACTATTTCTATGAAATGACATTATAACCAGAATTTCTGCCTCACCATTACCCATTTTGCCTCAGCCTATGAAACTGTAAGTAGGCCATGGCAAAAGACTATTTATTTAATTATATTCTCAACCAGTCTAGAATGATTGCTGAATGCACTTTTGGCATATTCAAATCCTATTTGAAATGTCTACCCGCCCATTTGGATGCCATTGTTATTAATGCTGTCTGCATCACTTTGGCTTTTTACGTGCTTTTTACAATCTTTGCAAAGCCAGAGATGAGCCATTCCTGCCACTGGGCTTATGTCAATGAGTGCTGTTGAAATTGTATAGCTAGCCAGAAAGTGCATCTATCGCAGACAGAGCTGGATGCAGACATCAGGGATGTTTTGTGTTCTCACATTATGCACTTGAATGGGTCAATGGAAGACAGTAGGGCTACTATAAATGTGTTAGTGGAAAAAGTGGAGAGAGTTAATGGATTTGAGTGTGATCCTGTGCTTGGAAAGGGATAGAATTTGACTGCCACAGAATTTACTTATGAAAGACATGCTTAATTATGAATGGGGGAGATGATTCATATATAAGAAAGTGACTGAAATGTGAACTGCTTTGCCTAATTGCAAAGAACAGCAGTGTTTGCTTATTAATTCCAAACGGTTCCTGATCATGTGTTTAGATGTATTAATAATTCAAATCAGGATTGTATGATGAGCTGCATTGACAGCAATTAACTTTCTTGGTGACATAAAAGGCTTTATTTATAATAGTATAAAAATAGTACAAAAGCCACCCATTGCCGAGCAGGCCAACTGCCATTACAACACCCACATATCAGTTAAAGAACATGTCTGAAATAAAAAAAGGTGCATGAAAAAATGCAAACAAGACAGCAACACTTATCACTGCATGTGTCCTTGACCCACTCTCATTCTCCTACTCCTTCTTTTCTCATTTTCCATGCACTGTTGTATCACGCCCCTAGTGTATGTTTCCTATATTACGTTGAAGCTATATCTACACTGCAGGGTTTTGGTTTTTTATTTCTTTTTTTTTCAGTTTTTTTTTTTGACATTACTTATTTAGACAGTAGATGTTGAAATAAGTAATCTTGGAAAAAATCACATTAACACAACCACAACACTTCAAAAGGAGCCTTCACATGAGCCAATAATAGCTGTGGCTTTGTTCACATTCCTTTTTGACTATGAAATGGGTGGAGTCAAGAAAAGTCATTAGTAGAGATGAGTAATTATTTGGACACAAAAGCCCTCTTATCTCAAATTATCCTTCTTGGCTTTGTGAATGCTTTAGGGGGGATGAAAAAAATGTCATCCCCCCCCAAAAAGGAAATTGTAGACAAGCCCTGAGAATTTCCTTGCATCTTTTTCCTCCCAAAATATGATCACACCCCACAGATGTCACTATGGATGAAAGCAAGCTTTGTGCTTAAGCTTTCTAAAAGATTTTTCACAGCAAATATTAAACTACAGTCATCTTAGATTGCAAGTTAGCATTCATCTACACAGGCTCATCATTCATAATTAAACAGGATTACTTAAAAAGTTATAAAGCATTACGAAAATATGAAGGAGAACAGCTATGCAGGCAAATAAAACTTACTAGCCAACTTCTGGAGAAAAAGCAAATTGTTTTGTACCTCATAAAACCCATTCAGAAATAATCATCAAACAGATCAATCAACCACATAGCTAATCTAACCTACATGGGAAGAAAACATCTGATACTAGAGGGCTTTTTAATCTAGCAGACAAAGGCAGAAAAAGATGCAGAGGCTGGAAGCTGAAGTCAGCAAAGTTCAAACTGAAGATAAAATGCAAGAGTGTTAGCGTGTAATTAACCACTGAAATAGATCAATTGTTGTGAATAAATTCTCCATCACTTGCCATCTTTACACCAAGACTGGACATGTCTCCAAAAATATGCTATATCCAAATCACAAATTGTTGGGCTAGGTACAAGCATAACCAGGTGAAATGCACAGTCTGTATTACAAAGGAGATCAAACTAGATGGACTATAGTGTCTTCCAGTTTTACTCTCTCTAAATCTTTGAAAATGGCCGTATCATCCTATTTCTGGGGTTCTTTGGAACAGAATATGGTCAAGTTTTTCTGATTACTCCATTAATTAGTTGTGCTGACCCCACTCATTGTGTGACCTATACAACGTAGTTCTGCATTGAGTAAGACACGATGGACCCTCGATTTACGTCAGGGTTGTGTTCCCACACAGCCTCACATAACATGAATTTTGCATAAGTTGGGAGCAGCTTCTTCCCCAGCAGAACACATGTTCTGCAGTTGAGGAAGCAGCAGGAGCACCTGGGGCTCCTGTTGAAAGGTAAGTCCTGGGACTGAAGAGGGCAGTTGGGGAGGTTTAATCCTGCGGTAGACTGGGGCCATGCAAGGGGAGCAGGGGGCTAACCCAGGGTTGGGTTAGGGCTGCAGGGGGGCAAGGGGTGGAGTTGAGCCAGAGTCACACATGGGGGGGCGTTGAACTGGGGCAGTGGGGGTTTGAGCCAGAGCCCTGCTTGGGTGGTGAGCCAGGGTGCAAGGGGTTTGAAACAGGGATTTGAGGGGTGGGGGTTTGAACCAGAGCCATGCATGGGGGAGTTGAACCAGGGTGGGATGAAATCAGAGCCGTGCGGGGGGAGGGGGTAGGTTGAACTAGAGTGGGGTTGAACTGGAGCCACAAGCAGGTGGTTAGCCAGTGGGGGGTTTGAACCAGTGGGGGGAAGGGGGCTGAGCCAGAGCTGGGCATGGGTGTTGAACCAGGGTCGGGGGATTTTGAATTGCGCCTAATTCGCGTTAATGAGAGTTAAGAACAACTCAAAATCATACATTTCAAGGGTTTACTGTATCTGATATTTTATCAAATGGTTCACATGGTTCCTGTTCATAAAGGTGCATACCGTCATCCAGAAATGTAGATGTTCATTCAGCTTTGTCTCATAAATGCCTTGTTTTTATGGTTAGGCTTCATGGCAGTTTCTACAAGTGCCACTTTCTCCGAAAGTGGCATGATAATGAACGGCCTGAAATATGTTAATGAGGCATGGATGTAAATTCCCTGCACCTCATTAGCATAAGGTCACATGATTTGGAGTATGGGAGACGCTCTTCTGGACTCCAAAACAGCGTGTAGAAGCGCGGCCCCCCCGGGGGATCTTCCAGAAGGAAGTCCTCCTTCCGAAGGACCCTCCTTCCTGAAAATTTTGGGTAAGAAGAGGCCTCCACAGAGGTGCAAGAGGACAGACCATAATACTACCACAGTGGTTTGAAAGTAAATTTATTTTCTAAAGAGCTTGTGTGTGTTTTGGCCTTTTAACATACTATCTTTGCATAGTTAATTTGCCTTTTATAGTGACCAAGTTTAGTCAAGAATAATTGCTGCTTCTCTGTGCTGAATTAATCCATAATTTTTCCATAGACCCATCTAAATTCAGTAACATAGTGAAATGACATAAGCTTTTTCTCTTCTATAGTTACATAGGGTATTAGCCTTTTGCAGTGTACGGCTAACTGGGAGAGCAAAGCTTTTACATAATCAGTTAGGGGGCAGAACTAATTTCATAATTTGTCTTGATTTATAGGGAAAGAAGACAAATCTAAGATGTAGCCACACAAAGCTCAACAGAAGTCATTCACAAATCCATCACTACACAAACTAGTTACTTTTTATAATGTAAATAAAAGTCAAGAGACCCAAATCCAATTATGTCTGTCCTCCAAGAGGGAGACAATACCCTTTCCATTGTTTCTTTAAAGCAGGCTTGCATTTTTTTTAAGCCTGTAAAACAAAGAGATCTTTTGGGATCAGATAGTCTATGCCACAGGTTTGCAACCTGCAACTCCGGAGCCGTAGCTCTTTAAGGACTTCTTTGTGGCTCCTGATGCTATAATTGAAAAGTGGAAATAAACCAAAAGCAAAGAGAAAATGATGAACATTTAAAAGCCCAAAAATGAACAACTCATATCTAAAGAGCAAATGATATGGGATCTCAACACTTTAGATAACTCCCCCTAGGCTGTGTCTACACTAGCTCCCTACTTTGAAGGGAGCATGGTACGTATGGTGTCAGAAGATTATTAATGAAGTGCTGCAGTGCATATGCAGCACTTCATTAAGCTAATTCTCCCCTGCAGCAATTTTAAAAAGTGTTAAACTTCGAAGTTCCGGCTTGTGCGTAGCCACAGCTAGCCCACCGGTACTTTGAAGTGCCTGGGCAACTTTGATGTCCCTTTACTCCCAAGGGACTTCAAAGTTGCCCAGGCACTCCAAAGTACCGGCGGGTTAGCCGTGGTTACACACAAGCCAGCGCTTCAAAGTTTAACACTTCGAAGTTGCCACGGGGGAGAATTAGCTTAATGAAGTGCTGCTTATGCACTGCACCACTTCATTAATAATCTGCCGACATCCTACTTACCAAGCTCCCTTCGAAGCAAGGAGCTAGTGTAGACATGGCCCTAGTGACCTCCAAAGAGAGAGAAGGTTCAGGAGTGAAAGTCAAGAAGACTGTGGTACAAACATACACATGTAAAGTGTGATGAAACAGAACATGTAAGGAGTTTTTGAACATACTGCAGTAAACGTGTATTGCAATACACATCATTATGTGCATTGTTGTTAAAATAAGGGTTACAAAAAAGTAAGGTTTGACTTTATTTATTAAGGGCTGTGCCACATTCACATGCGTTGCGGCTCTTGAATTATTGAGTTTTTTCTTTTTACTAAACTGGAAAAAGTGGCTCTTCTTGCTATTTTGGTTGCTGACTCTGGTCTATGCCTTTGACCTTCATGTGATAGCTATGAAAAGCTCCAGTGATTTCTATGCAGGTGGAATGCCAGGCATGTCGAGGGACTGCAAGGCCTGTATAGTGCTGCATAAACCACGCGTGCAGGAGGCAGGCAGCATCAGCCATGATGCAAGGGGGCATACTCGTTCCCCCGATTAGGAGCTCCTGCAGGTGGATGGAGGTCCCTCCTGCATCCTGCACCCAAGCCACGAGTTCCTAAACACCCAGACATAATGGGCCCAGCCCAACCAGCTCACTCCAGATGTCCATGAATTGGCCTTTGGAGTCTACAAAGGCCTGGAGCACCATGGAGTAGTGCCCCTTGTGATTGATAAAAGCACCTGCACTGTAGTCTTGGGTCTGGATTGCAATGATGGGTCCCATCCAGAGACCCAAAGCAGCTGGGGAACCCCAGCTTGGCAAATCCCACGAGGGCAATGTCAAGGTCGTCAACGCAGATGACCCAGCATGGGAGGATGCTATTTATCACCCTGAGGGCCTGCATGGGATGGGGGCAAATGTGCCCATGAGTGCATGGTGGGGTGCCTGAGGTCTGACGGCCCCTCCAGGGGCCCATCCCTGGTCCCTGAGGGTCCTCCTTTCCAGGGATCTCCTTTCCCCTTCTGCGTGGTATGTGTATGACCCGAGCATGCCTTACTTTACTGAGGATGGCCCCAACAGTCCCCTTGACCACCCCAAACTGGTGCCCAACTGCCTGGTGGTTGTCAGGGTGACCACCTTCCAGATGGCAATTGCGACCACCTGCTCCAGGGGACCATGGCCCTCATACAGGTGTCCAGGTGCTGGAGGGTAGGAGCAAGCCAGTTACAAAACTCCAGAAACAGTCACTTGGTGATGCAGAAGTTCTGCAGCCAGTGGTCATCGTCCCAGTCCCCCAGCATGAGGCAGTTCCACCACTCAGCACTAGTGGCATAGCTCCACAGGCACCATCTGGCCTGGGGAAGGGGGTGCAGACTTGGCTTCATGGAGGCAGTCCGTAGGATGGCAGCTAGGCCACTGCCCACCCACAGAGGTGCAAGAGGACAGCCACAAGCAATGTGGCCATCAGGCTGACCACAGCCTTGAGGAGTTCCCCAAGGGGGAACTGCTGGGGATCCATGCGTCTCTACAATGCTGTATGGTCCCTGCAACAGGTCTGCAGTACTGTGTGGGGCAAAGCAGCCCTCAGCATGTGCACAGCAAGGGTGTTTGGCAGGGACCCTTTAAGAGAGCAGCTGGCTGCAGTCCCCAAAAGGGCTTGTCAGCCATGCTACTCCATCCATGGCATTTCCTGGCCAGTTCTTTTGAAAATGCATCTGGAGTTGTGGGGATGCTCCCTTTCAAGAATGGACTGGTCTCTCTATAGAGGGGATTGGAATCTTGAGCCACTTTCTGGGCGTCAACACACTCTTTCGAAAGGTGATCTTCCAGAAGATGTCTTTTGAAGGAGCACTGTAGTGTACACATAGCCACTGTGAGGATGAAACACGGACAAGCAGCCTTTGAGGTTTAATAGTAAAAACTAAACAATATTAACAGCTTATTGAGGAAATGCACGAAAGCACAAAGATTACCCCAGGAACCATGCACAACAGAAACCGCTCCAAGATAGCATTACACAGTAAGAACTGTTTTACACAGGTCGCAGCAGAAGAGTTTTCCAGGAAGCTGGAAGAAGGAATAAAAGAAGGACAATGACATCATGGGGGAAAATCTCACACTCTCTATAGCAACACCTAGAAACACCTCAGGAACAAAGTCTCAGCTGTGGAAAGTGATGATCCCAAGCGGGACAGATTTTTAGCCAAACCAGGGAAAGCCAAGGCAATTTGTGCCTTAATCTATCATCATGTTTATTGCTCAGGGTGAGACTTTACTAATGCATATCCTGTCTACTGTGCTAATCTCAGGATTTGTTTATTTACTAAGGTAATCTGGTGTGTTCTGTTTGCTCGCCTTATAATCACTTAAAACTTATGTTTTGAAATTAATAAACTTGTTTTCTGCTTACCTCAAATCTCAGTCTGTGCAATTTATATCTTGGGGCAGGGCAAAAAGCCATAGATCTCTCCCCCGACATTCAGAGAGAGAATGAATTCTTATGAGCTTGTTCCAGGAAGCTATCTGTACTGCAAAAAACAGTATTAGTTTGGGCTCACTCTCTAGTCTAGATGGTATGTGCACCAGAATGCTGAGTATATCCTTGATCTGAACCCTCTCAAACATCTGACTACGGTGTTCTTCTTGCAGCTGGGTATGGGTGTGCCTACGTATGTTCAAGAAAGAAGCTTGAGGGCCTGGCCCATCAACCCAGTACAAGGGAAACCCAGACTGGTGGGAAACCCATACTGCTCACTGCAATCCAAACACACACAGTAGCACACAGTGGTGGGTGTAAAACTCATCACACACACCTCACTACTTGACAGTTTACTATTATATATCACAGACAAGGACTCTATTGAGAAAACAGGGTAGACACAGACAGGTGGAAAAATACATGGAAACAATGAGATAATATTGATCACTACGATATGCTGTGGTCTCAGCAAATCAGTAGCCTAACCTTTAGTAGTATTTTGTAGGATTTACAGCAAAGGATATTTTAAAAAGGGTATTGATTGACCAATAGCCAAGTTTAGCCATTTATTGTGCAAAGACAAAATAGTATAATACAAAAAGGAAACATATATACCCCATTGTTTGGGACAAGTAATTCTTATCTCATAGCATATTCAATTTACATAATAGGTTTGATTTGAAGACACTTGCTCAAAAAGGTCCTGAATTTGTAGTAAGATTGTCTACCAGTTAAAAGCTCTTGATACATGACTCAAGATCCAAGCCACCAGTTCATGCAGTTCTTCACCAGGGACCAAACAAGCATAAAGGCGCCTTCTAAGCTTGAACCAGGGCAAAAATGCATATATCATACCTTTCACGAATTTTTTTCTTCACTAATAGCAAAAGCTACATTTAAGCTTTGCACAGTATCATCCTATATATATCTTGACATAAGTGAGCAAAAATGTCTACATAACTGCCCACATGCTAGATACAATAGAATATTAATGTGGTGAGCATTACACCTAAGTCCAGGAGTTTGTTTTTAAGGATGATGATCATTTAGTTTTGCAGATGTTAATGAGCAGTGACTCCCAAATAAGAGACACCCCACAGGAGAAAATGCAAAGAAATTACTTGAAAATGTAACAAGTGGGCAATGGAGGCTGAATGAGACAACACAAAGGGTAAGGAAACATCCTGAAGGACCTTAAAAAAGAAGACAGCTTGTGTTTGATAGGGTAGAGGCAAGGGAGCCAGAAAAGGGATGTAAAGAGACAAATGACATGGTTGAAGCAATAGGTTTGGACAGTGGTTCTCAAACTGTGAGTCAGGACACTAAAGTCAGTCATGATTCCATTGACATGGGGTTGCCAGGGCTGATGTTAGACTTGCTGGGGCCTGGATCTGAAGCCAAAGCCCAACCCTCATCACCCAGGAGAGAAGTACTTAGGTTTCTACTTTAGCACGACACCTGGCGAGATTCAGGCAAGCTCAAACTTTGGTTCCCCACCTTGGGGTTTTGTTGTAAGGAAGGGGTAACATTGCAATGAAGTTTGATAACTGCTGGGTTAAGAAAATTATCTTTATCTGCCAATATTTGTTCAGAATGCAGCAGCAATACTGTACGAGTCAGGACCAGAAAAAAGGATGCCAAAGTAAAGACACAAGATGGTGAGAGCACGGACAAGAGTTCTACCTGCGTGGATGGATACAAAAAAGGCCATAACTTAGTGATGTTAGGCAGAAAGAATTGCAAGACAATCTGGAAACACAAAGAAATCAGGTATCTCATCTCCCTTGTCTAAGTTAACCCATATGTCTGATATCCTAGACTTTTAATACCAAAAATAAAGGCAAATTATGTTCTACCAGCACAACCCACCACCAGCGTCTACTCATTTGTTGGGGGTCATTCAAATTATGTCTACAAAAATGGCTCATCTGTGTGCTTGCTTGTTCTTGTTTACAGATTGGTTTCTCTAGTTTCACTTCCTACCAGCATTGTAACAAACTGACTGATTATAACTGATATTTCCTGTTTACATAATTTACCTGCATAACAGACATGTTCTCTGTAATTTCTCCTTTGAGTAACAGTTCTGAAACAAAACGAAGAAGTCCTACAAATTTAGTGGAGCGGCCTAAAGGCTGATTAAAGGCTGACTGAAAGTTTAATCTGTCCAGCATTAATTCACTACAAAATTACATAAAGAGTAGAGGGATGAGAGAACTATTCTCTTACTGTTTATTCACATATTATTACAGCTACTGGGAATTACAATGCATTTTTCTCTGGCAAAAACAGGCTCCATGATGGCTGTACTTTGTGTGATTAATTTTCGTTATTTTTATACAGAAAAATACAAAGGTAAATGACTTACAGCATACACAGGTCACCAAAATATCACACATTCACAGGATATCCAGTAAAGGGATGTAATTACCAGCTTCACAACTTGTCAAAAGTGCAAGGCCAGCCAATACAAAATTAGACAATATTACACAGACCTAATAGGATAGGGGCAACAATTAATAAAAATACACATTACTGGGCAGAAAAGAAAAAAAAAACATTTGAGCAGGAAAGAGGAAAGATAAAAAAGCAGGAGCAGGTGGAATGGAAATTTTCCATTTTTTGAGCTATGTATCTAGAAACCTGATCCCTTTTTTTTTTCAAATTCACATAATTGCTCTCTAGATCAATAAGCTATTCTTTCATTGTTAACTCAGACAGGTGTACATACGACTGCTCAATTCTGCTGTATCACCATGGTCTTGGTAATTTCTGTAGCCCTCAAGAACCCAAATCTTTGTGGACAAGTTAAATCCCTAGAACCTAAAATACAATTGTCAGTTCAAGTTTGGTTCCGAAAGCCACACACAATTTTCATTCATGTGCATCTCTTACCACAGTTGCTTGACTAGGGACAATACCATAGCACAGTGTTTTCCAAATTACGATCGAGGCAATGTGAATAGGTGTCATGTGAAAAAATTTCAATGTTAGTGATATTTTTCCTTCTAAAATAATAAGTTGTGTATCAAAAGTACTAAGTTATCTGAAAAGTATTTAGATTGTAGGTATATTAATTTTTATAATGCATTCATAATAGGATAGTTACTATGTGACTTGTGCCGAAAGAAAGGCAAAAACACTCTTCCCAATTAAAAAAAGTCATACGTTACTTATTTTTATTTTCCAGCAGTTTTCCATAAAAATAACTAGTTTTAAAAATACAAAATTTAAAAATATTTTTCCATACCTAATTTGTTTTGAAATTTTTCATAAAAATCTTTTCAAGTTTTAAGGAAGGACAGTCCTTTTTCGAACAACATTGTCCTTTATATTTTTGTGCGAAGAACAACACTTCTAAAGTGCTACTCTACACAGACAAACATGATCAGATCAAAACAATTACACTATCTCAGCAAAAGTAAAATGAATGGCAAACACTGTTACTTTTGGATTCACTGAAGTAAAATGTACTTGAGAACAGTTCCAGAAATATCTATTACAAGAATTCAAATATATATATATAGTATAGAATTCCCTCCCATATTTAATCTAAAGTAGACTGGTATTTTAAGGGCTGTGTTAGCAAGTACATTCGAAATTGAGGTCGGAAGATGGCCCTCTCTAGAAATAACCAATGGAGCATCTACCCTCACTCCGCAATCCTTTGAAAGTAACATTGAAAGAACAGGGGAGTTCCTTAGAAGTTGGTCCTCTGTTCCTGCAGTCAGAAGAACAGCCCACTTTGAAAGTGTATTTTGAAAGAGAACAAGTGTACACACTCCACAGACGGTTATTTCAAAAGAGGAAGTCTGCCATGGTGGCGATCAGCTGGCAGGCACTGGAGCAGGAGCAGAGCTGTATGGCCCCAGCGTCTGACATGTTTAAAGATGCAGGCTCCCACAAGCCTCAGGCAGGAAGCTGAGAGTGTGCAGGCAGCAAGGAGTCCATACTGCTCTCCAGCACACCAGCCCGTGTGACAGCCAACCAATCCCTCATCCTACCCAGACCGATGGCCAGCCACCTGAAACCCCGCCCACCTCATGGCCCCCAACAAGGACAGCGGGGAGTCCTCCCAGAAGGCGAGCCAGGCCCCAAAGCACCAAGCCCCCTCCTGGACAGAGCCCAAGCTCCAGGACCTCCTCTCCCTATGGGAGGTTGAGGAGGTCCTCCAACAAATGGGGGTCCAGCACCGCAACGCCATGGCCTTCAAGATCCTGGAGAAGTGGCTGCTCGGCTGGGGCAACCCCACCCACACCCAAGACTAGGTCCAGTCAAAACTGAAAGAACGGCAGGGGTATTGCAGGGCCCAGGATGCAGCCGGGCAGTTACAGGCAGCTCCCTCAAGCTGCCCCTATTACAAGGAGCTCCATTGCCTCCTGGGGCCAAAGGAGGCCAGACCCCCCATCATCATGCTCAACACAGCCACAACCGACACCAAGCTGGAGATGGCAACAGAGAATGAGGAACACCCAGGACCGGCAGCTAGAACCAGGCGCCCTCAGACAGCACAGCGACCCAATCTCACCAGCGATGACAAGGGATCAAGCAAGGGGGCCCTCATCATCGACATCCTGTCTGGGCCATCCAGCCAGGCCCCAACCACCCATGCCTCACCTGACTTCCCAGAGGAACCCATAGGTAGGTGGTGTGCCTAGGGAGGAGGCCTGGGGTCCTGCACAGGGTGGCCGCAGGCATCCCACATGGCTGCCTGCCCTGGTGCATGTGGACCCTGGACAGCTCTGCTCCCCGGGGTCGGGGGACAACATGCAGTGCTCAGCACCACGCGGACAGGATAGCACCACAGGTGGGCGGGCTGGCCGACCATAGTGGGGCCCAGGGGTGGTGGGGGCCCACACCCTTGGCACCTATGTAGGGCACCCTAGGACATGGGCACCGCAGACACCCCAGGAGGGGGGCTGGGCATGGGGACATAGAGTCCCGCCCCTGGGACTAATGGCCCATTCCCCTCTCCCCTTCTGTCTCCACAGCTCCTGCAGCCAATGGCTGGACCAGCCCCACCACTGAGGGCGAGTAGCCCAGACCAGGAGCAGGTACTGCTTGGGGCTGCTGCCGCCACCACCGGGGACACCGCCCATACCACTGCCCTGCAGGACCTAACCAGTGTGCTGCACGAGTGGCTTGCCATGAAGCAGCAGACCTCAGACCAGGTCGCGGCAAACCTAGAGGCCCTGACCCAGGCCATGATGGGCTGCTGGGCCCTCACAAGCCATTCCTACCCCCACCTCCCTTGCCCCCACCCCACCATCCCCCATCACACACAGCCCCACACTGATCTCCACCCATCCCCTCTGACCACCCCACATCCCCTGCAGTGAACCCCCCTGCCCAAGCCAAACCTCACTGCCTTGGTACCAACCCACCTGTCCCTGACTGGCCTCATACAGCTAGTCCATATGTTGCTGGCCAGGAGGAGACCGCCCCCCCCCGCCCCTCTCATGCCAACCCACGGAAGGCTGCAACAGGGCCCCCGGACATGGGGGTGGGGAGTGGGCAGGCACAGGCGACAGGGATCCCAACCCTCAACTCCCATCGATAAGTGCAGCTCCCCACCCCTGCCCTTGACCCTCCCAGGGCCACAACACCATAAGAACATAAGAATGGCCATACTTGGTCAGACCAAAGGTCCATCCAGCCCAGCATCCCATCTGCCGACGGTGGCCAATGCCAGGTGCCCCAGAGAAGGAGAACAGATGACAATGATCAAGTGATTTATCTCCTGCCATCCATCTCCTGCCCTTGTACTGAAGGCTAGGGCACCATACTTTACCCCTGGCTAATAGCCATTTATGGACCTAACCTGCAAAAATTTATCAAGCTCTTTTTTAAACCCTAATAGAGTCCTGGCCTTCACAGCCTCCTCGGGCAAGGAGTTCCACAGGTAGGTTGTGCGCTGTGTGAAGAAAAATTTCCTTTTATTAGTTTTGAACCTACTGCCCATCAATTTCATTTGGTGTCCCCTAGTTCTTGTATTATGGGAAAAGGTAAATAATTTTTCTATATTCACTTTCTCCACACCATTCATGATTTTATATACCTCTATCATATCGCCCCTCAATCGCCCTTTTCCAAACTGAAAAGTCCCAGTCTCTCTAGCCTCTCCCCATATGGGACCCGTTCCAAGCCCCTAATCATCTTAGTCGCCCTTTTCTGAACCTTTTCTAATGCCAATATATCTTTTTTGAGCTGAGGAGACCACATCTGCACGCAGTACTCAAGATGTGGGCGTACCATAGTTTTATATAGGGGAAGTATGATATCTTTTGTCTTATTATCGATCCCTTTTTTAATAATTCTTAACATCCTATTTACCTTACTAACTGCCGCTGCACACTGCGTGGATGTCTTCAGAGAACTATCCACTATAACTCCAAGATCCCTTTCCTGATCTGTCGTAGCTAAATTTGACCCCATCATGTAGTACGTGTAATGTGGGTTATTTTTTCCTGCATGCATTACCTTACACTTACCCACATTAAATTTCATTTGCCATTTTGTTGCCCAATCACTCAGTTTGTTGAGATCTTTTTGTAGTTCTTCACAATCTGTTTTGGTTTTGACTGTCCTGAACAACTTGGTGTCATCTGCAAACTTTCCCACCTCACTGCTTACCTCATTTTCTAGATAATTGATGAACAAGTTGAACAGGATCGGTCCCAGGACTGACCCCTGGGAAACACCACTAGTTACCCTCCTCCATTGTGAAAATTTACCATTTATTCCCACCCTTTGTTTTCTGTCTTTTAACCAATTCCCGATCCATGAAAGGATCTTTCCTCCTATCCCATGACCACCTAATTTACATAAAAGCCTTTGGTGTGGGACCGTGTCAAAGGCTTTCTGGAAATCTAGGTATATTATGTCCACTGGGTGCCCCTTGTCCTCATGTTTATTAACCCCTTCAAAGAATTCTAATAGATTAGTTAGACACAACTTCCCTCTGCAGAAACCATGCTGACTTTTGCCCAACAATTCGTGCTCTTCTACGTGCCTTGCAATTTTATTCTTTACTAGTGTTTCTACTAATTTGCCTGGTACTGATGTTAAACTTATCGGTCTATAATTGCCAGGGTCTCCTCTACAGCCTTTTTTAAATATTGGCGTTATATTGGCCGTCTTCCAGTCATTTGGTACCAAAGTGGATTTAAAGGATAGGTTACAAACCACTGTTAATAACTCCACAATTTCACATTTGAGTTCTTTCAGAACCCTTGGGTGAATACCGTCTGGTCCTGGAGACTTGTTACTATTCAGCTTATCAATTAACTCCAAAACCTCCTCTAATGTCACTTCAATCTGAGTGAGTTCCTCAGATTTGTCACCTAAAAAGGCTGGCTCAGATTTAGGAACCTCTGTAACATCCTCAGCCGTGAAGACTGAAGCAAAGAAATCATTTAATCGCTCCGCAATGGCACTGTCTTCCTTGATCGCTCCTTTTATATCTTTATCGTCCAAGGGCCCCACTGCTTTTTTAGCGGGATTCCTGCTTCTAATGTATTTAAAAAACATTTTACTATTGTTTTTTGAATTTTTGGCTAGCTGTTCCTCAAAATCTTTTTTGGCTTTTCTTATTACATTATGACACTTAATTTGGGAGTGTTTATGTTCCTTTCTATTTTCCTCACTAGGATTTGACTTCCACTTTTTAAAAGCTGCCCTTTTCTCTCTCACTGCCTTTTTAACATGGCTGTTTAGCCATGGTGGTTCTTTGTTAGGTCTCTTACTCTGTTTTTTTATTTGGGGTATACATTTAAGTTGGGCCTCTAGTATGGTGTCTTTAAACAGTTTCCATGCAGCTTCCAGGGATTTTAGTTTAATTACTCTACCTTTTAGTTTCTGTTTAACTAGCTTCCTCATTTTAGTGTAATTCCCCTTTTTGAAATTAAATGCCAGAGTGTTTGACCGCTGCGGTGTTCTTCCCAACACAGGAATATTAAAAGTTATTATATTGTGGTCACTATTTCCAAGCGGTCCAGTAACAGTTACCTCTTGGACCAGATCCTGCGTTCCAGTCAAGACTAGATCGAGAATTGACTCTCCCCTTGTGGGTTCCTGTACTAGCTGCTCCAAGAAGCAGTCATTTAAGGCATCAAGAAATTTAATCTCTGAATCCCGTCCTGAGGTGACATGCACCCAATCAATATGGGGATAATTGAAATCTCCTATTATTACTGTGTTTTTTATTTTGATAGCCTCTCTAATCTCCCTTAACATTTCAGCATCACTATCACTGTCCTGGTTAGGTGGTCGGTAATATATTCCTAATGCCATATTCATATTAGAGGAATGAATTGTTTTCCATAATGTTTCTCTGGAACATTTTGATTCCTTTAGGATTTTTGCTTCATTTGATTCTATATTATCCTTCACATATAGTACCACTCCGCCACCCGCACCACCTGTTCTGTCTTTCCGATATAATTTATATCCCAGTATGATAGTGTCCCACTGATTGTCCTCATTCCACCATGTTTCTGAGATGCCTATTATGTCAACTTCCTCCTTTGATATGAGGTACTCCGGTTCACCCATCTTATTAGACAGACTCCTAGCATTTGTGTAAAAGCACGTTAAAAAACTACCACTATTTATATGTCCGCCTTTCACAGACGCGTTGGATTTTTTTATATGCGATTGTTTCACATCTGATCTTGCCCATATATTATTTCCCACGTTCCCTATCTGACTAACTTCTAGGGAATCCCTATCTATGGAGCCTCGTGTAAGAGAAGTCTCCGTCCGATCCAGGTGCTCCCCCGCACCAATCGGCTTTCCCCCACCTCTTAGTTTAAAAACTGCTCTACGACCTTTTTAATGTTTAATGCCAGCAGTCTGGATCCACCTTGATTTAGGTGGAGCCCATCATTCCTGTATAGGCTCCCCCTACCCCAAAAGTGTCCCCAGTTCCTAATAAATCTAAACCCCTCTTCCCTACACCATCGTCTCATCCACGCATTGAGACTCTGAAGTTCTGCCTGTCTATCTGGTCCTGCGCGTGGAACTGGAACACCGTTGCATATAGTCCCTCCCAACCCCCACATTTGTAGTTCTCCCCTGTATATAGGCACAGACCACTGTCTGGTGGCAGTAAATGTTTACTACATAGTTCAACCTGAGTCCCCAGTGCATGTGGGTAGGGGGGTTAGTGGTGACCTGCATGTGCGGTGGGGGCGTTACAGTGGTCCCCGCTCCAAGACCTGGTGCAGGGCCTCCCATACCCACACCCCATCCTGCTGGGCCTGGCAGCATGGGTTATACCTGTGCCCCGCCTCGACAGCCCTACCCTACATGAATGGCTCATGCTTTGCCTCCACAAGGTTGTGCAGGGTGCAGCAGGCCCCAAACACCGCAGGAATGCTGAGGAGGCCCGCCTCCCGACTGGTGAGCAGGTGTCTGAAGCCCACTCAACCGTGTTGTGGGCCCGGTCCAGCCGCTCATTAAAAAGTGTCCTGGCCAGGCTGTGTGTATCCCACATACAGCCTCAGCCAGGCCTGCAAGGCAGCACTGTGGTGTCTCTGATGGAGAGCTCCCACCGGGGGCTGAAGGCCCCCTTGGCCATGCAGTGGCCCAGCCTTGAGTTCCAGAACACCCTGGCGTCATGGGCGTGGCCGGACCAGCCCACACAGATGTCCTGGAAGCAACTGCTGGCATCGACAAGTGCCTGTAGGACCCTGGACTGGTAGGCCTTTCGGTTTACGTAGGCCCCGCTGCTGTGCTCTGGGGCCCAGAGGGCAATGTGCTTGCTGTCCAGGGCCCCGAAGTAGTTTGGGAAGCCTAACTCCTTGAGCCCCTGGATGGCATCATCCAGATCCCTGATGCAGATCAGCTGCCACAGGAGGAGCCTGTTGATGGCCCAGATGACCTGCAGGTTGTGGAAGGGGGACACGCTTGTGAGTGTGGGGTAGGGTGCAGTGTGCCCACCCATTCCTGTCCCTGCCCCATCTGCTGCAGGGCCACCAGCCTCTCTGGGCCCCCCCGCACCCCTCACCACCCTGTCCCATCCCCAGTAGGGGCTGCTCCCCAATTGTGCCCCATGCCACGGTATCCCCTACCCCTGGCCCCTGCATTCAGTGGGGGCATGACCCAGCACAGTTTACTCCATTAAGGATGGCCCTGCCCACCCCAAACTGGTGGCCAATGGATTAGTGACTGCCCGGGATGGCCAGCTTCCAGATGGCAATGGCCACCCTTCTCTGGACTGGAAGCACCAACCTCAGGTGGGTGTCACAGTGCTGGAGGGCTGGGGAGAGCCAGTGACACAGCTCCGGGAATGTCCCCTTGGTTTTCCTGAAGTTCTGTAGCCACCAGTCATCGCCCCAGTCCTCCAACACCAGCCCGTCCCACCAGTCACTGCTTGTGGGGAAGCCCCACACATGGCAGGTGACCCAGGGGACTGGGTGGGGAGCTCACACTCCAAGAATGGCTTCCAGGAGGGTGGCTAGTAGGGTGGCCACCCAGAGCCAGCAGCCAGGACCACAGCCAGTGCGCCAGCCACAGCCTCGCTGTTGGGGCGGGGGGGCGGGAGGAGGGCACGCTCAGGGTCCATGGAGGCCTGGGGTGCCTCCTCTACTCTCTGTGCCTGGGATGGGTAGCTGGCCCTCAGTGTGTGCAGGCCCAGCCTTGGGGTGGGGGGCCCTTTAAAGGGACAGCAGGTGGTGGCCCTGAAAGGGCAACCCTGCCCACAGTGCTTCCTGCCCCTGTACTTTCGAAAGAGCACCCTGAGTAGCGTGGACACGCTCTTTCAAAAGCGCGCTCGGGGCATTTCAAAAGGGTGGGTTGAACCTTCAATCCCCATTTGCCTGTGTGGACGCTCCCTTTCGAAAGGATGGCTTTCAATGTTCCCTTTCAAAAGCCATCCTTTTGAAAGGGAGCTGTAGTGTAGATGCAGCCAAGGGGTATGACACAAAAAGCTTTACGAGTGACATGTGCTCAACTAGTGACTAAAAAGAAGATGCATTGTGCTAGTTTGAGTGGGGTAGCTGTGTTAGTCTGCAGCTTCACGAAACAACAAGTCATCCTACAGCATCTTAAAGGATACGGAAAGCTCACGACCTAATAAATGTGTTAGTCTTTAAGGTTTTACAGGACTGTATGCTAGTTCAGTTAAGTATAAACTCATTTTCACTTATGACCCAATTCAGGGTTCTAATTTAAGCCTCCTGAGGAAACAGACTAATGCATTTTTATATTTAAGCTTATAATGAACACCTACTCCCCAAAAGACACTGGATTTATTTTTTATCATCCAGGCATCAAGTAACCTGGATGGCTGACCACCAAATTGTCTGTCTTTGACCCAGGTCTACTGGTAGTAAGCTTCATCCTGCCTCAAAACAATTCCACGAATTGGGTTGCTGGATTAAGACAATTTCAGAATTAAACTTGGACTCCAAACAAACATTTTACTCCAAAATAGCCAGTTATCTTTTAACATCTTTATTTTTAAAACTTCAGGAAGTACATAAACAAAACATTCACTTAACTTTTATTTTGTTTCTGAAGTCTGACAATTTGAAAGAAAATATTTCATTCCAGGATAAAGTATGCAGTTATGTTTTTTGTTAATTTGTACAGCAATAATAGTTTTACAAAGAACTGTTTTCAGAACAAAGTCTCAAAGCCTCTTCTCCACTCTTTCCAAAGTTTTACTTTCAAAAATGTATTGTGAAATTCTCCATTAAGCATTTTCCACTAAAAGATTACAGACAGACACTACTGCCATTTGTGCAGCAGACTTCAGTGGGCATAGGAAAGGACCTCCATATACATTGTTAACATTCTTTATTTAATTAAAACAGCCAATTAAAGCTGCTTACACCCAGCCCTTGTTTATCCAGCTACATTACTTCCTCTTCTAATTTTCCAGGCAAAGAATTATTTTTTCCTCCAATAACATTTTGATATTCTATTGGTTGAAAAAAAAATTTAGCAATACAGATCTCTTTTTCTGTAACATGAGGACACGTCACTATTAAGGTTATCTTCAAATTTATCAAACACATTCACCTTTAGCCGTTATAAAATATAGGAATTCCCCTGCCCTCAAAGAGGGTCTCACAACACCACCTTAATAGTACTCAGTACTATTTGGCTGTTTCTAAGATAGTCCTTTAATGGATAACCCTTTTTTGTGGCCTCTTTCCTAATCTTCTCTGAGTGCTGCTCTGTACACATTCCCTATTTCTTCCTCCCCTAGCCTCACCACACCTTGTCTTTTCTTAAACTGTCTTACACTTTCTCTTGAGTTTTATCTTGATGTTTGCAAATCACTAGACTGTAGTCTGAGTCTATATTCACGCCTTGGAAAGTATGGCACTGCTGTACTGATGTTACCCACCTTCTTATTATCAAGATAATGTCCATCATGTTTCTGGACTTCCTGTCATTCGATCGCCATGTCTACTTCCTACAGTCCTACTAGAGAGTTTGCTATGGAGCATGAGATGGTGATCCTGCAACACCAGATTCCAACAAAACGACTGTAGGAAGTGGACATGGCGATCGAATGACCGTCTATTTCCAGTTCCCCAAAACTTAGAAGTGATCATTGGCCATTTATTTGTGCCAGAATTCGTAGGCCTCAAGAGTTCTGAAAACTGCTAAAGCCAATGTTTTACAGCTGGGGTGCCAAACCTACGGCTTATCAGAGCATTTCATATTGTCTGTAGCCTGCTTGAGCACAGTACACTACAGATTGAACCTTTCTCGTCCAGCACCCTGGGGACCTGACTGGTGCCGGATGAGAGAATTTGCCAGATCACAGCAGGTCAATATTGTCTATCACATTACCAATATTACCAGGTATTATGCCCCCTCTCAATCTTCTCTTTTACAAATACACAAACCTAAATCTTTCAATTGCCCCTCAGAGGCCATGTTTTCTAGATCTTCAATAATTTTTGTTGCTCTTCCCTGGAGGTTTTCCAATTTCCTTACATTTTTCTTGAAATGTGGGCAAACACCAACCTCCTTGCTTTTTGAGCATTCCCTGAAGCATCAAAACCCCTATCCATTGAGTGCTTGCAGAATTACCAGGCCTACCACTCCTCAAGGTATGGCAGACACCAACATTTAAGATTCAACAAGAGACCAATATTTTTATTAACATTAACACTACAGCACTTAGATATAGGACTAAAGTTTATTAAGAAAGATCACAGATTCTAGTAAATTAATAGAAATATTAAAAAGAGTTGTATTTAAAATAAAATCAACATGCTTTCTAGAGATTAAAAATTAACAAGTTATGCTCTTGTCTAAAAAGCTTCTCACCAAAAGTTCCCTGAAGTATTTTCAAACAAGTCTTAATACTTTGTCCCATGAAGCAAAAATGTTGTCATTTTCCTTCCTCAATGGAGAGCAGAGTCTTCTCTGTCCTCAAATATAGTCAAACTTTTGAAGTACACCCACCAGACAGAGTCCCTCCCTGAGTAGTTAACTACACTGTGAATGACATAATACTCAAGCATCAGACATGACCTGGGAGAAAATATTGTCTCTTTCCTTATTAAGAACATATTTTCAGTATATACACTTTTAAGGCTGACAGATCCAAGTCATCATCAGGAGAGAATGAGCTTGCAACCTTAGGGGCTAAAACCATGCCCTCTCCTACTACATGGTCTCAGTGCCTCTGAGGTTTTACACACACACACACACACACACACACACACCATTGTTCAGGTCCTTCTGAGGGCTCAGGGCAGGGCGTTATGAGGCATAGGACATGGGGCAGGGAGGGTGTGCAAGACTCACAGAGGCCAGCAGTATTGGGGCAGCAGGATGTGAGGAAGGACTCTACAGAGATGGCAATGGGAGCTCTCAGTGCCTCCCCAGGGAGAATGGGGTCTTTGAAGCCTTGCTGGAAGCTGCTCCCCAGAGTTGGCCCAGGATGGGGGGCCCCTGCTTGGCCTGGGCTGGTGGCAGCCATGGCTATACTTGCCACTATTCCCCAGGGATGGGAGTCATGCTGATGGTGTGCTGCTCCACTGAGGTCATTGTGTTGTCTAACTGCGCCCTGTGCTTGCTGCCTCAATCATTTGTGAGCCTAACTATCCCATCAATCTCATCTCTCCCTTTGTTTCATAAGAAGATCTCATTCCATGCACATCCCACTGTGCTAGCATGACCAAACCCTGACCTTGCTTTAAGTTAAGAGGAAAACACATACCAAATTTGGTGGTCCTAGATCTTGCTGTTCAGGAGGCATTCTTGAACAAATGGACTCACACAAACAGGTGCACAAAATCTCTCAAATACATCGCAGATATACACACACCTCCTTTCATCCATTCTGTACACACATTTCACAATTATATTAAGGTCCAGAGTAACATCCACTTTCATTTGAGACTCCATAAATCTTTCTTCGAACAACCAGAACCAGGAGAGATTATTGTAATCCACTTGGTGTCAATTCTAATGGATTCATTTTACAACTGTACACATCAGATGCATCATTTAAAGTAAGCATCATAATCAACATATAGACTAAATAAATTCTAATTTCAGTTGAAGACAAAATTGGGCAAAGTCAAATTAGATATGCATCCAGATAACTTAAGAGCACTATCCACTCTTTCCCATAGTCATTCCACTGCTACCACTTTGGTAAAATCTAGAGGAATCAGACAAAGCAAAAAATGCCACAACTCTTGCAGAAGACGAGATTCCAGGAAAATGCACAGATATCACTAAAGGGTTCTCTGGAAGCCTAGAGGCAAGAAGTAATCTCAAGTTGTCCAATATCAAATAAATGCCAGAGGTAATGGACCATATCATGAAGCAAATGACCTCTACATGCTACATTGATTTAATTATTTTGAGTCCAAGACAGGAGAATAGAACCTGAGGCTATGTCTAGATTAGAGCTGTTGACAGATTGCAGCCAGACAGCAAAGCAGATCACTCTTTTGATCTGCTCTGTTGACTGAGTGGCTGGACTGCATGGCCAGTAATCCCTTTCAAGAGTCCTGCCTGGTAACACGCACCCTTAAAGGGCTCCCCACAGAAGCCCATTCCCTGCCCCATGGCAAGGTGCGCCTACCTCCACAAGGGACAGCACAGCTGCTAGATCAGGGCTTCAATGCTTGCTGAGAGAGACAGCACTTTCCAGGTAGCCACGGTGCTATAGCAGACCCCAGGCTTCAACTGGATCCACCCAGAGATCCTCACAGCCATCTTCCTCTTCCTCTAGGAGGGCAAGCCAGACACCAGCTTTGAGGAACTCACGGTTGCTGCCACACGGTCCCATCTGTGCCTGCCCCACTGGGTGCAAAAGCAGATCTGAAGGCAGGGGAGACAGCAGGAGTGGCTGGGCCATCATGTCCCACCAGATGCCACAGGCAGCATCAAAGCAGAACATGAGCTGGTCCCAGTCCCAAGACCACCACTCCAAGAGCTCCATCATCTTCCACAGAGCCATACTGTGATCCCTGTGGAGATCCTCCTGCACATGACAACAGCCACTTGGGTGGGGTTGGCTCACCCTGGTGGTGGGGAGCTGGTTTGACCTTGGAAGGTGCAGGTCCAGCTATAAGGAAGATAAGGAAGAGAGATAGTGAATCATTCACACAACGCAGCACCTTAGGTCCTGCCTCACACTGTGTGCAGCAACCAAACACACCCCAGCCAAGGGATGAGGATGTCATGGGAGCAGAGCCATGTATGGCCTGCGCAACAGGCCCTGCCGTACAGCGGTCCTGTAGTGCCTCCAGGACTGGGCTGACTGCAGTACCCCCTCCCCCTGCTCTACAGACTAGCAGCTAAGAGGGATGTCCAGCCACCGAGGGGTCCCTGCATGAGTAGCTGGTGACCCAGGAGCAGCCCGTCCCTCCCCAGGGGCCTCCACCCTGCCCTGTGGTTCACAGGGCTGTCTGTGGGAGCAGGTACTGCTTCTTGCCTGTGGACATGCTTGCACGCCAGGAGACGCACTCCTTGGTATGTCCGGGGTCAAGCTGTTGCCTTTGTAGCTAGCCTGCTTCCAGCCTTGGCAGGTGTTTGCAGGCTTCCACCAGTTGGGCCTGGGGCTCGTCCAGCCTCCTGTCAGAATGGCGGCAGGCTGGCCCCCGTGCCTGGGGGCTGTCTGCTAGGTCTGAGTGGTACATACCACTTTGCATGAGCGCAATGCAAGGTCCCACCTGAGCTGGCTAGACAATGCTCACAGCAAGCCCTGTCTGTACACACCTCCCGCGCCCTGGGGTATATGATGTGTGGGCTACTTATGGAAGGGACTCTTATGCAGCTCCAAGCACTTCCTGGGGGTGGTTTGGCTGGCGGGGACCAATTCCAGCATGCTGCTGTTCCCTTCCGAGGCCATATCCACCTCTGGCTCCAGAGGAGGTAGGGGTTCAGAGTTCTGCTCCTCCTCCAGGGGCTCCAGCTGCAGAGGTGGACTACAGTGCCATGTTGATGGGGCACATGGGTAGTGATGTGTCCCCCCCACTCAGGATGTCATCCAGCTCCTTGTAGTAGGGGCAGGTGGTGGGTCCTGCCCCAGAGTGTCAGACTGCATCCCAGGCCCAGGCATAACCCTGGTAAAGTTCTTTAACCTTTTCTCAGACCTGCTCCATGGTGCAGGCAGGGTTCCACAAGGGTGGTGACCATCAGGGTGTTGGTGGAGGCATTGCAGCGCTTGGCCTTAGGGTCGAGGAGGGTCTCCTCTTCAGCCCACAGGTCGACAAGGGCCTGCACCTCAGGCCCGGTCCAGGAGGCGGCTCACCGCTTGGTGCCCTGCACTTGCTGCTGGGACCCCCGCAGCTGGTCTCTTGAGGGTCCCAGAGGTCTCAGGGTGCCTAGCGGTCTGCCATCTACGATGGCTCTAGCGTAAGGAGTGGCTGTGAGGGCATGGGGGATCACAGTCTGTAGCCCTGCTACTTTCATGCTCTAAGTTTCCTGCCACAGGGTTTCCCAGGCTCCCTGCAACTTTAAGCGGAGCTGGTGGCAGAAATCATAGAACACTGATTGCTGTGGACAGAGTGTCCCCTGCAGCACCTACATGGCATCCTGGAGGCCTTTTCTGTCGACAGAAGGCCACCCAGAACATCCACATCGGCTTTCTGTCAACAGAGGCACTATGTCTTTTGTGGAGAGGGATAAGACTGTTGATAAAAGTGCTGCGTTCTGTCAATTTCCTGTCAACAGCACACCCTAGAAATCTGGATGCTCTGCAGGTTTGGGGACTTCATGGGTTCATAGGCAACTTGGCCACACCCATTATAAGTGGTCATCTAGCTAACAAACCTTTCTGGATTACAGATGTTGCCAAACAAGGTTCAATCTGTACAAGCATTTCCGCCCCCCTCAGTACCCCCTGCAATGTCAGTCATCAGCCTATGTTAGAACTAGAATTTCATTGTCTCGGTATCATCCTTCATAATGGCAAATTTCTTGGAACAGCATACAGTTTTAGAGAAACACTTTAAAACTATTTAAAATCCTTTCAGTTAGGCAGACAGCTGAGTACCCTGCCTTGGCATTTTCAGATGCCTAGAAGAGGACTGCATTTTAAACTCTTGGAAAGTCAGGTTAAGTTTCAACAGAAAATACATCGCAGGGGAGATCAACATTGCCATGGGAAACTTCTGGTCTAATTTCTGAAAGATAAATACTTCATCGCTAAGCATAGAAGACATTACTATTTTATTGAAAGCATAAAGAGAATTATAGCTACTTGTTGGATACCTCTGGAGTTTAAAGATTAGTTTTATGAGCACTGCTGACAGAATGTGCATCAACCAAGGGCAGATTTATGAGCTGATAGCAGAATGATAATTTTCTGTTTCTCATGGTCATTGAAAGACCACTTCCTGTATTGTACTTTATAAATATGGCTACTTGATATGTTCTCAGTAGTATACATTAATAAAAATATATTTTTACTTCCCTCTCCATCACTGTGTCAATCACTATCCAGATGCTTCTTATCTGTAAATCTGCCATCCAGTTTGCCAAACCCATTAGACAATTTTATGTGTTGGCCATTTAAATGGAGGGAGGGAGGGCGAGAAAGAAGTCCAAAAAATAAATTTATGATCTCTTACTTGTTAGTGCTTTGAAACACACTTATCTGAAACTTCAGCCAGTTTTCTACTTTTCAGCACAAAGTCCCAACCCACAATAGACATTTAACATTGTATATTAAACGTTTACTTTCCCTTCCATGCTTTTGATACTAAACACCAAAACAATATTTTACAATACTGCTCATCTGTAATACATAAAGTTACTGGTTTATTTCCAATGTCGCCAGAACCTTTAGAGAGTCTGAATACAAATCTCTTCCTGAAAGGCCACCTGCAGATTAATTTTCATTTAAAAAAATAATAAAATCCTCCTATATGTTACCTATTTGTAATTTTAAGCTAATGTATACATTTATTTTCTTTTATTTCTTCTACTAGCAAGGCTAAATGATAGCCACTTCAAAACACAGGAAACTCCAGTTGCACATTGTGAGGGGTCAGGACCCTTTTGGGACAGTTATCTGAGGTGCCGAGACTCCACTGACCCTGTTTTCCCTGAAAGCCTGGGCACCCTGTAACCCTGTTTTGTTAAACCAGACATGACGGATTGCTGCAACACAGGCAAACGATCTGAACCAAACTCCCAAAAGCTGCAGACTTAACTGAAAACTGCACAAGAAGATACCCATCTCCAGCACTCAGATACCCAGACCCTCTGAAAGCTGAAGCTTAGATAACTCTATCTTATGCTATACAGACATTCATGCAGTATAAACTTACTAAATTTGCCGTCTTTCTTTACATAAAGAGGTATGTGCAGAGATCCCTTCCCCCCACCCACTCACAGGTAACTATTAAACTGTGTTTATTAATAAACAAAAGGGTCTCAAATGTAAAAAAGTAGAACTTAAGATATCATAAGATAGCATGCAGAACAATGTAGGTTACTAAACAGAATAAAACAGAGAAAATGCAAGCTAAGCTTCATACTCTAAGAAACTAGCTCCATTTAAGACCTCACCCTCAAAGTTGTTTTAATAAGATTCTTTGAGAGACTGGAAAGACTTCCAGAGCCTGAGCCTAACCCTTCCCCAAGATTCAGTGTCAGATGTTTCCAACAGTCAATTGGGAGGGTCCAGGGGAGAACTGACAACCAAGATTACCCCACTCCACACCCTTAAATCAGTTTTGTATAAGATGGGGACTCTTTGTGTTCAGTTTAACCTTCCTCTCTGATCTTGTAGAAAAACACAGAATTCAAGGAGGGTTACCAGCATCAGGTGACAGGGTCACATGCCTCCGCAAGGCCCTTGTCACCTTATTCCATAGGCTGACCCACATGTCCGCAGGAAGGTTAAACCTATTGTCTCTTGCTGAAGAGCCATTAGTTCTGTGTCTGGCTTCTTCATTCATGTATCTGATGGACTGATAATAGGCTTTTCCCAACATTAATCCATTTATAGTAAATCTACAATCAATATTCCCAGCTTCAGATATCAATGAGATACATGCATGCAAATAGGATAATCATATAGGGTATGTCTTCACTACACAGAAGATTGAAACCCTAACCGGGTCAATTTCCAGGGTTTGATATTGTGCACTCCTCTATCCTGAGAGGAATAAAGGAAGTCAGTCAATAGGTGAGTTTCTCCCATCTCTGTGAGGACGGTCAGCTAAGCAGATCGTAGATAAAGTAAATTCTAGCTATGCAATTGCCGTACCTAGAATTGCATAACTACAATCTACTTTAATGTCTAGTGTAGACATGGCCATACAATAGATTACAACTTTTCCGATGGTCTCACAAAGCATATTCAAGTCATGCCATATTTATATTTGTAAGCATATCCCCATAAAGGATATAGAATGCCACATCATATACAAATTAGCATTCTTCTTTAATACACATTACTTACAGCCCATGCACAACATGCTGTGACAGACTACTGTCCAGAGCTCTGCCACAGCAGCCCTATCCAAAGATGAAGACATCTGAGCAGTTGTGAGACACAAAGCATGAGGGGTTATATAAGACAGCTGGGAGTGCAGGAAGGGGAGAGACCAGGTAGGGAGGAGTAGAGCCAGGGAACAGAAGGCTCTGCTGCCCTGTAGCTGGGTAACCAGAGAAGGGCATCTGACGAAGTGAGTCTGTGCTCACGAAAGCTCATGCTCAAAACTTTTCTGTTAGTCTATAAGGTGCCACAGGACCCTTCATTGCTGTTACAGAGAAGTTATTGTGATTGACTATATATAGGAGGTGGTGAGGTTTTCACACAATACAAGCCCTGGTGCTTGGAACCAGAGTGGTCTCCGCTGAGTTTGTGGACAGAACAGTGGCTGGGGGCCCAGGAGCGTGAGAGGCCCTGCTACAATGGTGAAGAAAAAGAGATGAAACAACCCCACAAGGAAAGGATGATTATAATACCATGACTTACTTGTAATACCTAGCTCTCCAATTAATCCCATTCACTAAAAAGGGACCCTGTCCTCACCTACTGGCAGCCTGCCAACCTTAAAGAAATCATCACCAGCCACTACAAATCACAAGCCAGTGACTGTAGGCCTGGAACCAGCCCCTGCAACAGTCCTCGCTGCCAACTCTGCTCACATATCTACACCAGTGACATTATCACAGGACCTAACATTGACCATATCATCAGGGCTCCTTTACTTGCACATCTACTAATATATTATGCCATCACGTGCCAGCAATATCCCACTGCAATTTACATTGGCCAAACTGGACAGTCTCTCCGTAGGAGAATAAATGGACATAAATCAGACATCAGGAACAGTAATGTACAGAAGCTTGTGGGTGAACACTTCACTCTCAGTGGACACTCAGTGGTAGATTTAAGGGTGACAGTCCTGAAACAAAGAAGTTTCAAAAAATCAAATGGAGAGATAAATCTCTGAGCTGCAATTTATTTGCAAGTTTGACTCCATTAACCAAGGATTAAACAGAGACTGGGAGTCACTCGCAGCTTACAAAGGCAGCTTCTCTGCCTTGAGTGTTAATATCTCCCCATTAGACTCTGACAAAGGCTCACATCCCCCTGTCTGATCTAACTTGTTTTTTCCTCTTTTGATAAGTACCACTGATACTGGGCCATTTCCACCTTGCTGAATAGACCTTGTCAGCTCTAGCCCTCCCTTTTACTGGGACCCCACTCTTTCAATACCCCTCTAAAACCACCCCACACACGCTCATGCATCTGATGAAGCAGGTCTTTGCCCACGAAAGCTTATGCTCCAAAATATCTGTTTGTCTATAAGGTGCCACAAGACTTCTTGCTGTTCTCAAAGCTACGGACTAACACAGCTACCCCTCTGATACTTGCCAGCATGAGTAACAGTTTAACTATACAAAAACAACTGTATACCAAACAAACAAACAAGCAATTTACTCTTTTATAACTTTAGAATGAGAACTATCCATTTAAATTACTTTATGTTATTTTTCAAATAACTTAAATACTTCTTTGGAGACAACTGAGGGAACATGGACATTCAGACACACCAAGTATCATACTGGTCCAATTTGCATGTAATTTTTTTATTTACCATATTGGTTTGTGGAAAACCGTGACAACTGCAGCTCTGATTCAGAAAGGTATGCAAGTATTTTTACTTTAATCATGCAAATACCCCTATTTGCTTTACATGTTTATGTTTGTTGAATCAGGACCAATACTTACAGGGGCATTTCATTAAAATTAGGTTAGACAGGATGCTAAATCAAATACATAACTCTTCAAATGTATAGCTGAATATTAGATTCTGAAAGGTACTTTGAGATCTTTACAAAAATCATCTCAAGTTTTCAAATATATATGCAGAGGGTCTTGCATTTGTAAAATGCACTTTCATGATGGCGAAACTGCACTACGACACTCGTATGAGATGTGCTGAAATACTATGTCTGAACTATTTACAGCACAAATATTTGTAATGAATATAAAATGTACATTGTATACTGTGTAATGGACATCAGTGTATTTGAAAATGTAGAAATTCACAAACACAATGGATTTAAGTTGGTATTCTATTATGGTTTAACAGTACGATCACACCTGCAATTAGAGACTTTTTTAATGTCGTTATTTTGGTTTGTGTTAACTGCTTAAGGTACCTTTGATTAACATCCCTAACAGAAACCAAAAGGGCTCGTTAAATATCCAACTGATTACCAATTCACAGTACTCACATTAGAGAATATTGTCAAAGAATATAAGGGGACACCAGCAGCTGATACAGTCCTTCTGTCCCTCACTGGGGCTGGTGTCTCTATACCATGGAGAATTGTGGTGGTTGGGAAATAGGAACAGAGCATCTTACATGCTGCCCAGAGGCTAGCTGCCACCACTGCTGCTCCAGACTCTCACCTGCCACCCATGCCCTCCCCTCAGCACACAAACATGGGAGTGGAAGAGACTTGGGCCCCACTCATTCTAGAGATAATTTGGGGGAACTGTAAACAGATGTGCTCCAATATATCCATTACAGAGGCATCTTCGTCTTCCCAGTTCTGCCACTCTGACTACAGTTCAAACTCAAATACAATTTGAGACTTTCTCATCCAATGCTCTTGGGACCTGACCAGTGCTGAACAGGAGAATTTGCAGGAACATGGGAGGTCAGTATTGTCTAGCAGCATTACCAACCCTTCCACTGCTTACTGGGCTCCTACACATTTGGGGTGAATTACAGCTAAACACCACCACCAAACACTCAGTCAGGACTAGCAGCTGTAAACAAACGTTATGGGACCACGGGGAATGTGGCCACACCCTTGATAAGTGGTCATCCAGCTAACTGAAAGAAAACAAAATCACCACTGGTAAAGTTTGGAGACAACATAAAAAAACTGGGGAAGTGGTGGAATGATACAGCTTACAAAATTATACATATTGCAGATGCAAGCAAACATTGTGTGTTGTGAGATGGCTAAACATAAATGTGTACACTGAGCAAAGAAATTTGGCCATACATAGACTATTGATCACTTATAACCTGGGAAGCAGTTACTCTGAGAAAGACTTAGAGTTCATGATGGGGTGGGGGGAGGTAGAGCCGGGAAGTCAGCTAAACGTAAGCTCCTCCTCACAATACTGTGGCCTAAAAGAAAGATCATTGTATATATAAACACAAGATTCTCCAGTAGGAGTAGAAAAGTTATTTTACATCTGTATTCAAACACCACTGCAACTGTTGATTGAATAGTGCCTAGTTCTGGTGCCCACAATATTTCAACATCTTCCTTGAATTGGAAAGGGTTCACAGAAGAGTCAAAAATGACAGAAGGATAACAACAGACAAAGAAATCAATTTATTTAACATTAGAAGAAGGGCAAACACTAACTTGATCATAATCAAAAGTAAATCCATTGGGATTAAATACTTAATAATTGGCTCCTCAATCTAGCACAGAAAGTATAACAGGAAGGTATAAATGGGTGGAAGTTGACACTGGACTAAGTCAGACCAGAAAGAAAGCATAATTTTTAACAGTGATGGCAATTAACCTTTGGAATAACTCAGAAAAGGTTGCAGATTCACTATCAACTAATTTTTAAGTCAAAATTGGATATTCTTCTAAAAAAATATGGTCTAGGAATTATTCTCTGAAAGCTCCCTGTCCTACATTATAGAAGGGGTCAGCCTACATAAACAAACTGATCTGGTCTACCCTTGGATTCTATTGAAGTATGACAATGGAAATCAATAAGTTCCTCTTCCAGTACACCACACTGATCTGCCCCAATATATCCATTACAGGGGCATCAGCACTGTTTCAGAACAGCAATGGAAATTATTAACAGAGATTTTCTGAATTATTTTTTATATTGGGTGTCACACCTGATAATCAAGCCAGTGCTGCAAACACACAGAATTTATCATAATGAGATATTTGTTATTGTTCTTAAAGCCAAGCTTTAATACAAGAATTTCAGTTTTCATTTAAAAATATAGGAAAAAAGTCTTTAGCCTTCATGATTGTGGAGAAAACTTTAAGGAAAGCCAGAAAGCAAGCACACAATATATACACCACACACTTCCCATTGCAGGGGCGGGTGGCTGATCTGTATCTGTGAGTGGTTGGCAATACTTTTAATACTCCTATAAATAGAAAACACAAGATAATGAGGATGCTTTCATCGACCTGACCATGTTACTCATGTGGTGAAACCACAGCGCCCCCAAAAGGAGGTCAATAGGGCCACATCTACACTACAGATATCTTTCAAAAGAATCCCTTCCAGAAGATCTCTTTCGGAAGAGCTTCTTTCGAAGGAGTGCATCCATACACAAAAATGGAAACCAAAAGAGTGATCTGCTCTTTCAAAAGAGAGCATCTACACAGCCCCCCACTCTTTAGAAAGAATGGGCCAGGAATTGAAAAAAATTAGACCCCATGAGGACTGCTCTTTCGAAATAAAGGGCCTGCAGAACATCTACACGCGTTTTCTTTCAAAATAAGCTTTCAAAAGGGGGTGTTCTTCCTGAAATGGGAAACGAACAGTGGTTTTGGAAGGAGAGCCACAGTCTTTAGATTTACTTTTGAAAGAATGCTTTAGTATGTAGCTACTCCACGGGATCTTTGGAAGGAGCCCCCTCCTTTCAAAAAATCCTTTGAAAGAACTTGCTTGTGTAGACACAGCCTGGAAGTGCTATGGCATACATAAAATATATTGTGATGTGAGGTACCCCTGCCTCCCTCTCTGTCTTTTATTACAAGTGTCTACCTTTAAGGCTTTTTAGCATTCGAAGTACAAGAGCCTTTAGCATAGATACAATTTCACTAGCGACGTGAGAAGCTGAGGCTTGATTTCCCTAAGTCTTCTGTTGTGAAGAACCCACATTGACAATAATGAAAGGAAGACATTGGGGAGAAGAAAATTGTTACAAAAGTGTTCAAAATGTCGAGAAATTCAGAACTTTATCCAGTGAAATTATCACATGTAGGTATTGTAAATCTGGCCTACCTAGAGAACATACTATATTATATGGCTCCAATTACTGTTGTATATCAACATCTCACAATCTTCAATATATTTGTTTTCAACAACTCTACCCATTTTATAGATAAGGAATTACAGCTATATCCACTGTACTGAGTTTTGTCAATAAATTATCCTGCTCTAATTAAAGCACTGTTGGCATGTTTACACGATGTGCCTTGTGTCAGCAGAGTGCATTCACACTAGCAGCTCTTGCATCAACACAGAGAGCAGTGTGCTGAGTGTAGCTATTGCACTGTGCTTTGTGAAGGGTTTGCAGTGCCTCATAGGACCAGCACAGAAGCAGCACATGACGTATGTTTCTCAATCTTCTGTTTCATGGGCATATCTAGACTGACAGTTGATTTTCAACTCAAGTAGGAAGGGCAGTGTGTGACAGGAAGTATGTTGCAGGGCAGGAGACAGATGAGTATGTGTTGTGGGAAGACTCTGTAAGAGAGTTGGGGGGGAGGCATGTGTATGTGAGAGAGACTGCATATTGGGTGAAGTATGCGGAGAGAGACAGAGTTGACATGCTCCCTAAGACCATATACTGGCTGGAGGAAGCCAGTCCTGAGGCAGGGAACAGGAAACACTTTCCCCCAACATCAGCCACTATTTCCCTCCTCTGCTCTGCACAGCACAGCACAGCAGACTTCCTCCCCTACCCACCACCTTCACCTGCAGCAGCAGCCTTCCTGCTTGCCACTGTGATGCTATTGCTGAGGAGAGCAGGATTCCGAGGTAACAATTTGCTGTTTGTTGCTGTAAAAACTTCCCAGTGCTTTGAAAGGGAGGGCTGCATACCTCCATGCAGGTGTGCAATGCAGCAGAGCTCAAAACAGTGAGCAAAGACATCACAGTAGGCATTGTGGAATGCACTGGAAGAGGCTCGTTATGGCAACATAACAAATGGCAGTGTCTGCACTGAACATTTATCACTTTGGCTTTGCTGCAAAAATAAGTCTCTTGCCGAGGTGGTTTTTTTTTTTTTTGGGGTGGGGGGAGGGGTTTGCTAAAAAAGTAGCATTGTAACATGTATACTACCACTGTTTTGTTGGCAAAAGCTGCCCTTTGCCAATTAAGCTATGTAGCACAGGCAAGACCTAAGGCAGAGAGACTAACTTGCCGTGGGTCCAAAAGAAGCATCTAGTAGCCCAATAAATTAAACCCAAGTCTCCTCACTGCTAGGGTAGCCTGGACCATTCTTCTGCCTAGCTTTCAACCACTAATTCATCTCAGAGCTATCCATTCTTAGGCTATGCCTACACTTGCAAAGTTATTGTACTGTCAGTTTCACTGCTAAGAGAAAACCACTGTTTGTGTACTCACTTCCACAGGCCTCAGAGAGTGATTACATTTGCAACACTTCCAACATCAAAGAGAGCAGTGCCCTGAAGGCAGTTATCCCACAGTACAGATCTCTCCATTTCGACAACAAATCTTATTAAAAAGGGGTGATTGCAAGGCATTCTGGGTCCCAATTCAGCCCCCCCACACCCCCATCAGTGATCAGCTCCAAGAGCTCAGCACTGCTCAATCAGGGCCTCATTTGCTCTGTGGAGCAGCCATTGTCACCTGGCCATATAAGTGAATAACTGCCAAGAAAACAAGAAGGAGAATATAAAAGTTCCTGGGCACAGGGATTCGGTTTACTTAACATCATAGCAGTAGAGCTTTCGGCCAAAGTAGTCATCTAGGCACTATGGGATATCCTCTGGAGACTAAAAGCTATGTCAACAGGAGGAATCCATCTTCACATCTGTCGCCACAAAATCATCTCTGGGCAGAGCTGTACGCCTCTCATAATTTTATCTGTGGTGACGCTTTTGAGTTTTACTACAAAAAGTCATTGGCACATGTCAGCGCTCTCATACTTCCTGTACAAAGAAAGAGATACTTTTTGCACTTTAAGTGGCAAGTGTACATGCCTTAAACCTCGCACCACATACCTTAAACCTGATTTAGGAGAGCAGATCATAAGCTTGCACTAGCATCCTATTGACTTTAAAACAGAATTTAAGTATGTTTCAGAACAGCTTTTAAAAACAAGGGGCTCGACCAATTCTATCACTGTTACAGTAAACTTTTTCTTTTTTAAATCTGATATTCAATCAGCTGGACTCTCAAATAACTGGCATAACCCTCAAACCCTGAGCCAGGATTCCACATCCCCTTCTTACTCCACCAGAGAGCAGAACTGAGCGCACAAGCAACTTCCTACCGCTCGGGGGGCTGGCCTGTTCAGCACCTGCCCTGTGTCCTGCAGACTGCAGGTGTGCTCAGTTGACCGGCTTCTCCACTCTCCCACCTTGTGTCCACCACCCAGAGTGGCACAGCCATGTGCAAGCCGTGTGTGCGGCACAGCCATGTGCAAGCCATGTGTGCGGCACAGCCACGTGCAAGGTAATGGGGCATCAACTGAGCAGGAGTCAGTGCTGGGAGGCAGTGGAGCTGAAATGTGTTATTGAGGGGCCACAGACCTCTGCTTGTGCCTCCCTCAGACACGATCTAGTAACCAGAATATCTGAACACCCAGCAACCTACTGGTCCTGGGGTTGCCGAATATTAAAGACTTCACTGTACTCACAAGCAGTGGTGTCTTATTCCACAAATGTCAAAAGTTCTATTCAAATTAAGGTCAGAAGAATTGGGCCTGTTATAATAGAAAATAACACACGAAACAATGTATTTGATCTGCTCTGCTTGAACCTCCCACAACTTCTACCACTCACAGAAAGGAATACTTTGCTCATTTTTCACCACTGTCTATCTATTCTACGTCTCAACCCTCTGCACTCTACAACCTGTTTATATCGGAATCATTAAAATGTTTTATCTGAATTGGAAAAGTTCCTGGGGACAGGACACTGACTTAATTGTCTACTATAAATCATGAAGCTATATAAATAAAGCAAATATTTTTTTAGGGAGTATTTGAAATGGCCATTTTGCCAAATGTCTTCCCTGCAAGCTGACATAGCACTCATCTTATTTGAACATAAATTTTAATGAGCCTGCTAGTTCTGGTCAGCCCTTTAACACCTGCAAGGCTGCTATGCTTGCTTTTCCATTTTCACTGGCTTAAACCAGCACAGATTCCTATGGGAAAAGAGCAACTGTTTTGAATCAGATGCAGAATTGCTGCTACCTACTTCTGTGAACTATCTGGTCATGTTCTTCCTGCCAGCAGCTCACCAGACTGCTCTGAGGGTATTCAGACACTGAATTCCCATGTGAACTGGTAAACTGGAGCACTGTTTTCTCCCTTGGCAAATTTTATGCACAAATGAGTTACTGTCACCAGTCTGCAAGGACACAAGAACTATGCCAGCTAATGTTGGACAATGTCTTCCAGTGGTGCAGACAGAAAATTATTCCGTAAATAACTTTTATCTGAAGTTTCAGCTACACTTATTTGGCTCTCTCTCAACAATATTTTAAAGTAATCTTTAACCAGATATTCAGACCTTTAACAAATATTAGAATTGGTACAAGGACAAGCATATCCTGAAGATATATCTGCAATTAATTTTTTTCTGCCTTTTGTAACCACATCTTGATCTAAGTCAATGTCTACTGCTCTCTGATGAAGCACATCTTTCAACAGATTTCAATGGACTCACTAACTCTCTTTACACAAGATTTCCGAAATTTTATTTTTGTTCCCCTACCAACACCAATTTGCATAACATTCAGCCTTCAGATTATAGACCAAAGTCTGTTCTCTGTTCCAGTGACACAAATGAGTAAGTTATTCTGTATTTACAATTGTCACCTGGCAAAATGTTTACATACACACACACACACACACACACACACACACACGTGTGCACTTCCATGCTCAGCCATCCTGAGGGTACAACAAATTGAGGCAAACACTTGAGTCCCAGGCCCAGCACACACAAGCCAGGAACAGCCATGTTCCCATATGTTTAAATCTATTTCTTAGTTATGCCTGGACTATTTTCCAAGAAAGATTTTCAACAGGATCTTTAAAAAAAAGGAAAAAAAAGCTTTTTGGTTATACCTAATATAAAGAATTAAATTAAATAAAAGATAACTTGCAAGAGAAAATATGTTTGTAAACATGATCCTATGCTCAAGAGAGACATCATTGCTTACTAAGATACATTTTATATACTTTAGCTTGTACAGGTTAAAGCTCTCTAATTTGGAACTCTCTTGTCCAGCAAACTCCGTCATCCAGCATGATTTTATTTAGATGGATGACCATTTACCATGGGTGTAGCCAATTTTCCCATGATCCCAAAAAGTTTATTTACAACCTACAAATCCTGGCTCTCAGTGTTCTGTGGCGTTAGTTGGCTGTGATTCACCTTAAATTTCTTCTAAGAGCCCAGTAAGGAGTGGAAGAGTTGCTAATGTGGCTGCACAGTATCGACCTCCTGTCATCCAGTAAATTCTCTCATTCAGCACCAGTCAGGTCCCAAGGGTGCTGGATGAGAGGAGTTCAGCCTGTACCAGCACTCCAAACCCCTATTCTGCAGCTCAGCCCATATATATTTTCCCAATTCTGCAGCTCAGCCTACATATATATATTCTAACAGAATTTAAACTTTGTTTTCATCACATGAGGATGTTGTCAAGGATTAATCTGTGGAACTCTTACTATTATGAAACAAAAATAAAACTAAAATGGAAATATTTGTGTCACTCAGTTTTAAAATACTTCCTTCTTCTTGGATTATTAGAAGGTAAACCTAGTCACCTGCTCTATCTTTTCTCTATACATAAGCATTGTTTTATGTATCAGTCACTTCCCAGTTTATGCTTTTGAGATGCAACCTTGACTCCACTAAGAGATCATTTACCTGCAACTTGAACTGGGTGTTAATCTCATTCCTCCTAACTACTTCTAACAAACTCAGTCTTTTCAACTGCTTATCATTGCAAGTACTTCCTAAAATCTAATCTGGGATCACACTATAAAAACTGAACTAACATCACAGGTTGGTCTACAATGGGAAACACTAAACTCCAATATACTGACTGATACATGAGCAAGGTTTACTGCTCCCAACTTAAAGACTGAATCTGGGGTGCTGGGTGCATCTCGAACATTTTGAAGAGTTCCTGCTCTCTGTTAATTGTGTTACTTCATCAAGTGGTTTTGTTTATTACTTGAATAGTTTCAAGTAGCACCCATTTGTGGTTTGGCATATTTGGTGTCACGAACAATTCATGGGGACATTTTAACAACAACAAATAGGGATGCAAGGAACCTCCTTTTGATGGGAGGAAGGGTAAACAGGCAAACAATAAAGATGGCTGTGAACCTCACACACAAATACATACAGTGGCATAGATCAAACTGCTTTATCTATACCCTATTTTAAAAAAATATCAACTAAGGTAATTACTTTTAAAAGTACAATCATGCAAAGATCATATATTTTGCAGCATGCAGGTAGTGAAAGCTAAGCTTACCAATACTTCAATACACAGTAGGAACCACTACAGTTTTCCAAATATGCAGCCAGCTATTAGGGTTACATTCACAAATCTCTCCCTATGGCCAGTGCATAAGATTTAGAAAGGATGAAATTCTATGTAGTGTTGATAAAGTATATTTCCAGTCCATTTCCTACCCAAACTGTCATAAAGAATCAACAGCCTGCATAAACACATTAGATAACACTAACGTCTGGATGAAACAAAAAAGTAGGTCACCGCAAACATCACTGGAATTAGTCAAAAATGAAAGAAGCCATTTGAAAGAGACAGGTTTAAAAAGTATGTGGCTTTCATAATATTTTGGTTATCTGTGTAAAAAGTTACAATATGCAACATACTTTTTTTAAATTGCATGTAGTTATTTTTTTCCAAAAGACAAAATACAATATATTCGCTAAATTAGATAAAAGCCAAATACTGAACACTGGGATAAATGATTGGACAACTTATTAAATATCTTTCAAAAACACCATCAATCCTATTAAGCTATAGAAAGGGCATATATCTAAAGTGTCCAGAGCAACCAAAATCTGTTTTAACAGCATATGAAAAGTGAGAATTAGCACAGGGGGAGAGAGACAAGGAGGAAAGCCAACTATCTACATCTTGGCTTGCAACTGACATTGCTAAGTAACCACAAATACAATCTTATAATTTTGAGAGCTGTTGAAAGCAATCATTACTTTAGAAAGTCAAAACTGCATATTCGTTAAAAACTATAGGAAAGCTTAGGATCCTACATCCTAATTTCTAGAACTCCCATAACTAACCATAACAGAAATCATTGGACTCTCACTGTTGCAAGGAGCTGATGCCCCACATCAACAAACTGACATACAAGTACAGTTAACTTAAGGCCCCGATTAGGAAAAGCACATATACTGTACCAGTAATGGCAGCAGAAGAATGTTCTGAATAAGCAAACACAAAAAGCACAAATACTTATATGCAAGTGTATATAGCTAGGAACAAAGAATGTAGCCCGCATTTAAAGGATGTGGGACACTCCACCACCAGAAGCATGAGGATAGGACCCAATCCCTGCTTTGGCCCTAGCACCCAAGGCCCCACAGACTAAACAGAGGCTGCATCAACACTATGAGATAAATTCAAATTCATTAATTTCAATTTTGTAATTCTGGAATTTGTAAGTTCGAATTTGACCATCCCCACTTCCCACATGGTCCTCACAAAGTCAACTCATTGCTGCCACACTCAAATTGGCTAACATTGACTGTTGCAGTAGTGCATTGTGGGAACCTATCCCCTCACCCCTGTAGCATTCTGGACATGGTCGCTGGTCTTTGACATCTTCCCACATTACATTTTCCTCATTCCTCTCCCAATCCCTGAAAATGTGCCAATCGCAGGAAATAATATAGGGACCCCCAAAGTCAGAAGGAAAAAAGCATAGAAAAGTCTAGGAAAAAAGATTTTTGACTTTCCCCTACACTACACAGATAATGCCAACGCCGTTGAGGTCAGTGAAATAACATGTACTGAACTCATAACACAAACAGGAATCTCAACTAGACACACACACATCCATGTTTCTTAGGGGGGTCAAGACATGAAAACAGATAGACATTAGCAAAAAGATTTCATAACTGAAATATAAAACCAGAAGGCATCTGCAATGGACAGCAAGCTCCTGAAAATACTTTTGACAGGATATGGGTGGGTGCTGTGGTCTGTGGCCAATGAAATATTCTTCCTCCGCCCCTGAATCTCTTAGCCCCCAAGGCAGACTTCGCCCCTGTCAGCAGCAAGCCCCTTAGCCGCTGGGGGGAGACTTCCCTCACCTTCTGGCAGCAGCAAGCCCTGCTATGGGCATGGGGGGCCAGCTGAGGTGGTCCTCCCCAAATATCTTAGCTGCCAGGGGAGACTTCCCTGAGCAGCAGCAAGCTCCTTAGCTGCCACAGGAGATCTCCCCCAGGCAGCAGCAAAACCCCTAGTATCTTAACCACCATGGGAGACTTCCCCCTGGCAGCAGCAAGCCCCAGTATGGGCATAGGGGACATTTAGTTGAGGGCACCAGCTGCTGTCCCACCACACCCCATGTCAACAAGGCTGTGGTAGTGGTTGTGCTTGCATAAGATGCCAAGAAACTTCTCTTCAGCAGTTTACATTTGTGTACAAATCCCATTCTCTTCCCCACAGGCGCCACACAGTCTGGGTCTTTCCCCATGCTCTGCCACAGCACATGGCCAGCTCTCAATCCAATAAAAAGATGTGCCTGCTGTTCAGTGCTGACCATGCTTCTAGGCGGTACCATGTCATAGATGGAGCCCTAAACACATGCAAAGGGCGGGAAAGATATTCGGGGGCTTGCTGCTGCGGGGAAGTCTCTGTAGGTAGCGCAGGCAGTGCAAAAAAAAAAGTGTAGCGACTGAGTCACAAATTCCTTGCACTGGCTGTGTGAATGGAGAGATGTGCTCACTGTGCTAACAGCAAAAGAAAGAAATACGTTCACCAGGCTCTCATACAAACATGGGCCCACAGCCTAAGGCTTGCTGCTCCCACTAGGAAATTCAGTCTTCCTGTTACTGGAGAGCAGCGACCAGAGTGGTGCAATGAAGGGCATTGTGGGTTTCATACGGGACACCTCTGGAGGCTAATAAATTAGATTTTAAGACATGGTGCTTCCACATTGGCATTTAATCAAACTTCTGAATTTGAGTTTGGTGCTATACCCGTCAGTTAACTGTGATTTTGTAATAGTGATATTAGTGCACCCTAAATCAAGCTAATGGTATTTACAGTCACATGGTAGTATCGAGCTAACTGCCTTAAATTCATCTTGTAGCATAGATGCACCCTGAGTATGGAGGTTCATTCCATTCATAAAACGACTGGTGTTGCTGACACAGGGCACCCCAAAGTATGAGGCTTAGTGTGGCTGCATTGATTCTGTCAGTAGGACAGTTTATTCTGCACACACCTCCCACAGGCCTCAGGGATGTGCCTGCAGTGGCACAGAGCTATCAGTTGGAAGATGCTCCATGTCTCTGCACCACTGGTGGTGGAGCCAGGGACCCCCAGCAGAGCGGGGTCTTAAAATCATTGTAGCAGGTGGGGCCAAGAGATGCACAGGGGTGGAGGGAGCACACAGGCCAATAGGTAGGGCTGGGAGCCACATGGCAGGGGAGACCCTCCTAGGAATATTTGAGGATTCGCATGGGTCCTAAGGTAAACTGAGTTTCAGAACCCTGGCTCAGACAAACACATTACTTCCATTCGCAGGAGGTATTTCCTGTTCACATCATCACCTGAAAGTGAACACATGTTCACATGGCACTGTCATACCCAAAATAACAAGATATTTACCTGCCAGATGCACTGAAGATTCATATACCCCTTCAGGTTTCAACCATTGTTCCGAAAGACATGTGTCCCGGCTAATAGATTGTCATTGAGCAGAAACCACCAAAGCAGTTTATCTCAGTCACATGCCACCCGCAGAAGGCTGATTGTCTTATTTTGCTAGTCTGTGTTCTGTGTTTTCCACATCAGAGTGCTGCTCTTCTAAGTTTAACGAAAGCATGAGCCACACCCAGTTCCTCAAATTTTAGGTCATTTTGAGTCTTAAACCTTGGGTCAAGTGCTATGGCAGTCTTTAGAAATGTCACTTTGGTACCTTCCTCGTGTTTTGTCAAACTTGCAGTGAAAATGTTCCTAAAGTGAACGTGTGCTAAGCCATGATCTGAAACTGCTACAACATGAAATATGACAGAATGCAAGTAAAACAGAGCAAGAGATACACATTTCTTCCCCACACCCTCAGGAGTTCAGTCACAAATAAGTTATGCATTGTTTGTTTTTTTTAAATGAGTATCACAAGCATGGAAGTCTGTCTTCTGGAATAGTAGCCAAAGTATGAAAGGCAATATAAATATAGAGTGTCTTCCAGTGTCAACTACAAAAAGCCCATAGCAATGCTTGTTCTCACTTCTGAAGACACTGTAAATGAGAAAGTGGGCAGCATTACTTCCTATATATGTAAACAGTCTGTCTTAGCGATTGACAGAAAAAGTAGGAGTTGAGTTGAGTTATAGGCTCTACAGTTTTACTGTTTGATTTCTGAGGGGCCATTTGTTAGTTGCACTTTCACTACAAAGAGATTGAGCTACAGAACTTGTCAGAGGGGAACTAAAAAATATTAATATTTGCCCTGCAAAATTATACAGAAGATTGTAATTAACTGGTATTCTCTTGTTCAGCAGTGTAATTAAAACAGATTAAGTATAATTAATTTTAATAATTAGTTATTCACTGAGTTCTGTGATCAATTAACAGCCCTGTTTACCACACAGTCACAACCAAAAAAAAACATATGTACCTGTACATTTAAAAAAAACAAACAAACCCGAAAACCTGTCATTTTAAAAAAGATTTTTTTTCCCCAGGAAAAGCAAAGATTTTGCGTAGATTCTATGTGTTTTGTACCAACAGATGTATTTTCTATGAATGATTTATGCTTCTGCCATTCAAAATAAAGATTTTTACTTATGTAATAAATTTTAAATCCTTACTTTAAATTCTAAAAGTCTAGCTTTAATAAACATTATAAACACTGTGCATAGTTATTCACACTGGAAATACACTCTGCAGGAGCAAACAAGAATTTTTCATTGCATTACACACAGCACATTATGGTATAACATTAAAATGCTCAAGTTGAAAAGGAACTATACTGAAAAACACCAAACTAAGAGTATCCACATATGATACTTTACTGGTTCCAGTTTCTGTTCATGACTTAGGTCGGGGTGAGCAAAGTGGGGGGCAGGCCCCTGAGGGGGGCACCAAATTTCATAAGGGGGGATATAGTACAATCAACTCCTGGGTCTCATGCTCATCTATCTCATTTAAAGTGTTGAAATATGTTACTGTTTTTATGCATGTGTATTCACATTTATACAGCAATTAATAAAGATTTTACATTTCACATACTTACCTTCTTACACATACCGAAAGGGATTTTTTTTTCCCCCCCACAATGAACATAGCCAAAATTTCCATCCGTTTGGATTACATTAGACAAGTTGGGGGAGCCCTGCCAATTGCAAAGCCCCACATAAAAAGTTTGCTCACCTCACTGTAGGTTATACTAGTGCAACTCATCTATTAAAATCCTATATGTGGACCCATTAATGAGAAAGGATATAGTTATACTCGTCAATTCAAGCAAAATACAGGCCCCACTGAAGATAATGAAAGCTTTGCAACAGATTTCAATGGAGCCAGGATTTTACCCATGGCCTATATTACAAGCTGTAGTGTTTTAAAAGGGTGTTTAAACAACAATCTAGGTCAAACAATGCCCACCCATATTACACATATAAAAAAATATTCCTTGCTTATATCCATTTATCTTACATCATTTCCTTACTGAAATTCAGTATATCTGGCCTTTTGAATGATACACTGTCCTATCTAATGCCACTTCAAGCAATGTGACCTGGAGTGTTTTAGACTTGAAAAAGGCTTTGTCCAAGCTAATAAAATATGATACTCATCTCAACATCGAGATTACAGAGTTGAATAGTAAGGAGCAAAAATGTAGGATGATTTACATAATATTCTACAAACTGTAAGGAAAATATGCAAAAGTTTATTCAGAAAGCTTGATTGGAATCATTTACAGAAAGGATGCAAAGAACTTGATTCCACTATAACGGCAACTGAAAAGGCTAACTTGGTACCAAGAAAATAAAAAAGGACACGTAACAGTTTTGAAGGGAAAAGTCAGGGACAAAAAACAAAAACCCTTATGGGGCCTGCATCTCTCAGCTCTTTACCAGAATCTGTTAAAATAAACCCAGGAATTTAAAGAGTAAATCAACTCAGTGGACATTATGAAAGCACCACTTAAATGAGAAGTATGAGAGTAAACAGGATTGAATGCCTCCTAGTGTTCAGGTACTCAAAAGACCTTTTATTCACAATTCTCCCCTATTATGCTTCAAGCTGTGCAGCTCATTCCGGCAGAGTTGAAAGAACCGTGCACAAGGAGATGTCGAAGTAGGAGTTTGTTTTTTGGACCTCACATCAACTTTTTTCAAAAAAAGAAATTAACCCTAAATTGCATACGCTGTGTTTCTCCTGACAGGCAAACAGAATGGGGTTTTTTCCAAACCATTTCAACACAACCACGCTTGCGTCACATGAATTAAAGTCTTGCTAAGATGCAACCTATTAGGTTCGAAGCCAGGTTAGAGGGCAGCTTTGTAGCCTCTGGGAAGCTTTATAGATGCTTACAGGATTCCTATTACCATAATACCTGAGCACCAAACTTGACTGAGCAAAGTAGTCTGGTGTTTCCAGCAAATGTTACAAGCCTAATAGTCCCTTTTAAAAAAATAGCATTGATCACGTACATTTTGAAACAGGAAACAAACATTAAAGTAAGTCTGACCCATGAAAGCTATTTACCCTAACTTGTGTTAGTCTTAGAAGGTGCCACAGGACTGCTTATTTTTATGAAGCTACAGACTAACACAGCTACCCTTCAGATACTAAAAGTAAAGTTTATTTTGAAAAAAATCCACCCTGTATCAAGACAATATTTTAAAGGAAGCAATGACACCAATAAAATTAAAATGTCAATACTGCCTAAACTATTTGTAAAATACTTCAGAGTCAGTGTAGTTGGAAATGGTAAAGTCCCCAGCACTGCTGCCACCACCATCTGCGATTAAATTTATTCATTATGTGTTAGCATTATCTTCACATCATGAAATGTCTACCTTTTGCCACAATTGGAAAAAAAAAAAAAAAAAAAGAGAGAGAGGCCTAGATCATGCAAACACCTAAAAAGGGACCTAGTGAGGGGGAAATTCAGTAAGGATTATCTTATAGAAACTCTCTTACATTATACTATCAGGGAAGGAGGCAGCAGTTAGTCCTTTCAGCTTCACAGGAAAAAGTCATTGTCTATGCAATCCAAATCTGACAAGTCAAGGCATCTGCAGAAGGCCTAGAACTTCTTCACTAATATACATCACTTCGTATGTGTCCAGACTCAAACCAACATTCATTACCAGGGACCCTCTCGGACTACCAGTCCTGGAACCTTTCCTTGCAACAAAGCCCGCTGCCAGCTTTGTCCACATATCTTCTCTGGAAAGACCATCACTGGACCTAACCAGGTTACTCACAGAATCACGGGCACTTTCTCATGCTCCTCTACTAACATCATATATGCCATCACGTGCCAACAATGCCCAGATGCTTTGTATATTGGACAGACTTCAACTCCCTTAGACAAAGGGTCAATAGGCACAAAACAGACATCAAAACACTCCACAAACCAGTTAGTCAACATTTTAATGGAATGGGGCATTCTGTCAATGACCTAAAGGTATGTGTTACCGAAAAGGAATTATCGCACCGTTTTGGAAAGAGAAACAGCCGAGCTGGCTTTTATATTCAAATTCGGCACATTAACACATGGTTTAAATCATGATGGGAACTTTCTGAGTCACTATAGGGGCTTGTCTGCATACTTGGCTCAATCTAATTCTTGACCTTCCCCCCCTACCCCTCCACTCTCTGATTTGCTCACCTTGATTATCTTTTTCTGATTTGTCCTCCTTGCTTACTGTTTTTGGTTCTCTGTGCCTTAAATATTGAGTCTGTTCTGGTCTGGCTGTGGTCTGAAGAAGTGGGTCTGTCCCACGAAAGCTCACCTAATAAGCCATTTTGCTAGTCTTTAAAGTGCTACTTGACTGCTTTTTGTTTTGTTAGTGTATAGACTAGCACGGCTTCCTCTGTTACTATTCTCCAGATGTTTGTGTCATTATTGATGAAGGAATCCTCTACGCTCCACCTATTCACTCCTGCCCTGAGCTCCCCAATATCTTTGCCCTGACTCTTGCACTCCTCTGTACACCCCCAACCCTCTGCTGAGCCCTTCCTCATATCCAAATCAGACTCATGCACCCCACATACACACATCAGCCTTCTGCCCTTCCTCACTTCCCGCACATCCTAGCCACTTACCCCGAGCCCCTTCTCATCCCCCAACCCTGACTCCTGAACTTCCCCACAATTCAGCCTTCTGCCATAAGCCCCTGCTCAGACCCCACCAGCCCTGACTGCTGCACCCCAAAACTCAAGCCCCTGCCCTGACTCCCACACCCCCACCTTGATCCTCACCCCACCCGGACACTCCCCAACCCCTTGCATGGAACCCTCCATACTTCACCCAACACAAATTTCTTACAGGTAGTGTACCACAGCTTCTCCACCCCTAAACTTCTGCAGTGAGAATCCCCTTGGGCAGAAGTTTGCAATACAACAGTACCTGAAGAAATCTGAGTTACTTTTACCCTGAAATTAAACACTGATACAACATTTAAAACCAAACCAATTGAATGTTTGGTCTAAACTAGCACATGCACTGTGACAGACAGTAGGCAGGGAATGGCACTTACTTAACCTCCAAGTCTGTAAAGTACTTAATAGACATGGATGTTTCTCCCCAGTGCTCCACTAAATGCTTTTCCATATACTACTATGTGCAGTATCTATCTAAACAAAAAAATTCAAGCTTCACTCAGTTGTGTTCTGTGCACAGTTCTTTGTTGCAGAGTAAAATACAGTGTTGATATATGAAGAGGAAGCAAATAATATATTTTTTTTAAAAATCTTGAGCTACCATCTTCGCCTGTTCACTTTAACAGTCTATGTTTCATCCATCCAAAAGCAACATTTAAAGAGCATTCTTACTCCTGTAACAGATTCCCTATAGGGAAAAAGCTAGGTTACCATGGAATCAGTCAATTAATTTTGACACCTGCTTACTAAGATTGATCAATCATCTTTGATGTTTCTCTGCTAGAGTGCTATTCCTCAATTTAGGGAAAAAAAACTCACATGAGAATTATTGGGCCCCAAGACTCCCTAGGGTCTTTTCCTTGTGTTAATGCTCTCAATGTTTGCTAATGCAAGTCACTCTTTCTCAGAGCTCACTACTTACAAAGCCTTTTCCAGGAAGGAAGGATTTCTTTCAAAGAAAGAGACATGTTTTTGTGTATTACACCTCATCTTAAAATCTCAATGTGCTTTCTACGTGTACCAGTGAGGATGAAATCAGTTAAAAGTTCATTTTTAACTTTGTACTCAGACTGTCTTCAAACTGTTGAAGCACTGATTCCATGTTAGAACAGAGGCGTGTTCAGTCAGAATTCTATAGTTCATAAACTTTTGTATGCAAACAGGATCAACCCTGTGCATTAATTTTAAATGCATACACAATAATCCAATATGCTTATCAATAAAAGTCTGCACTCTTGTTGTAACATCTACAATAAATTTTTATGGATTGGCGCAACAAACGTAAGTGATGTTGCAGACAGCTGTCACCTTCAAAGTGTCACTGAGAAATCTAACCAAGGGCTGCTCATGTCTGCAGCAGACAGTTCTGCTTCATAGGTGAATAGGACAATAATAGTTAGTTCCATTCTAACAAGAAAGCCAGTACCCTCCCCACAGCATGATCTCCACAACTCAGAAAGGCCTTCAAATGCCATGGCGGCAAGGCACAGTATATACTGTCTTCCCTATTCTACACCCATATTTCAGCTATCTATTCTAGATATTTACCATACACTTGCTCAGCACCATGTTAAATGTCATCGCTTTTAAGTCACTTACTAAGGGTAAAGATTTGTTGCCAGTGTCCTACCCAAATAATGGCTGATTTTATGCAGTCCCCAGCTTACAGTACTAGCCAAACTGTGTAAATCTTTATAAAGCTACACTACCACCCATCGTTTTAACACAATACGTTTTTCTTCTCAAAGAAAAGCTTTATGGTGTCCAATCTTGAGAACTTTTCCAGAACAGTATCTTTAAAAGAAGCTATCCTAAATAAGCAAAAAGCTAGCTCTGTAACAAAATCATAACATTGGCAGCAGTGATTAAAGATTTGCACCCTTGAATAGAGCAGATTGTAACAAAGGCATTTTGATATCACCAAAACTCTGAAGGGCCCAAGTCTTAAAATATTGTTCATTTAATTTAGGAACTGCTATCCTATAAACGTGAAACTAAACTTTCTTCTAGGTGGGGAGAGATTACTAGTATTCTGTTCTACTGGAATTGAACACAGTTCCATGAGGCAAAATTGTCATTTTCTTCCCATCAAGTTCACCTAACAAATGCAACTGATGTACACAAACAAATGCTTCATTACCAGAAAAATCAAGGAAATCCCTTTAAGGGCTAATGCCTAAAGGCACTTAGTGTCATCGTTTTTAGGAACCCATCAGAGAATATATTCATTAATTACTAGCTTTGAAATTTAATCAAAACATCAAAGTCTGACCTAGCCTGGTACGACTAGGATATGTTGTGACTGGCATCAAACTACAGGATATACATAATCCCTAAGAATTAAGGCATTCCTGGCTCTACAAGCATGTTTATTGCTGATCATACTCACAAAAAGATCCACAGAGGCTACCCCTCCTGTCATTCACAATCCTCCTGACAATTAGCCCATGATTCCAAGGTTACTAACCAATTACAAAACCCATTTCTTCACACACGTGCTTGTCAATTTTAACTGTAGTTTGCATGGAGATGAAATGTCTTAATATGTCCAGCTGTCATATTTGCCCTCTCTTTCCAAGTCAGCCAAAATATCACTAATGAAACAAATACAAAAACATCAAGTTTTCATGAAAATTCTGTTCTTTTCAGAGCGGGT